>NC_047116.1:6544294-6686794 GCF_902500255.1 Thalassophryne amazonica | reverse complement strand
GCCAGGTGCATGTGGAGCACTGTTAGCTTCTTCAGCCAGTAAGTATGGATCATATCAGGCCCTGGTGCTGTCCAGTTCTTCATCCCTGAGACTCATTGTTGGATGTCTGCCTTTGTGATGTTGACTGGTTCTTGTTGTGAGAGGTGGCTGTGGGGTGCTCTTAGGTCCACCAGCTACTTGGCATTGGTGCTGTGTGATGTCTCTTTCTCCCAGATGTTCTTCCAACATTGCACAGTCTCAGTTCTGGGGGGGTCTGTTCTTGTATTACTGTTTCCCCCTTTCAGCTGGGAGTACACCCTAGATGGGTCATTGGAAAAGAGGTCATTTATTTTCTTTGTGTCTTCTAATCTGGTGTATCTCTTCAGCCAAGTAGCCAGAGCTGTGAGTCTTTGTTTGGCAGTTCCCAGGACCTCAGTTATGGACACGTTGTTGTACTTCTTATCCATCCAAGACCTGTGTGTCATGATACTCTTCTGACCAGGCTTTCTGGATTTTGGGGCACTAATCTTCTTCTCCATGGAGGGCTCTCCCTTTGGGGAGTATTCCTCATCTTATACCCCAGAGGGTTAAGGACACATTGGGGTCTACATTCCTTCATAGAGAAGTGTGTGAGAGAGACAGGAAAGTGATAAAGACAGACATAGAGAGAGACATGCAATAAAAGTCACCTAGTCTGCAAACCACAGCGGAAAAGGGCTCAGCGCCCTCAGGCAGCAGCACACCGATAACACGGTCTGTAAAATATAAATAAGTCAAACAGAATCATTACATGGAGTCTGAATATTTAGGAATAATGTTCAGGAAAGAAGTTCGGATCATGCTCAGGGCAAAAAAAAAAAAAAAAGATTTGTGGACTTTAGATGAAGGTGTGCTGATGGACTGAAGGCTGACGGATTAGAGGAGGAAAACAGGACAGATGATAAGAAAGAAGGGAGGAAGAAAAGTGAGAAAATATTTAGGTGAGAAATGCAGAAGAAAGAGAAGAGAGGAGCTGAAGGAGGATTTGAGGAGGGGAAGGAGGATCGGCTCAGCAGGGACTCTGACAAGGAGGAGGCCCAAAAAACATGGAGGTTCTGGTGTGTGTCGGTTAGAGTGAATCTGGAGGTAAACAGTGTTCAGTCTGAACCTGCCAGTAAGCAGGATCAGGATCAACGAAAAAAAAAAAAATCCAGGGTCACTTCTGCTGCCCTCCGTTTTCTAACCTAAATTAATCCTCCATCCCCTCCTCTTTTCCGTACTTCCTCTATCCTCCTTCCGGCAAAAATATCAAAATCCTGCAGGTGCAGATGAGCGCTCGCCAGGGGACAAAAAGACTTCAAACATCGTTCAAACATCGTCACTCAGATGACGTCAACCTCCAACTATGATGGCAACACAACTGTGACTGACAACAACCACAGATGACATATTTCCTGGCGTCCGTCTGTCTGAGGGAGATGATGGCGTAGCATCCAGTTTGTTTTTGTTTTTTTAGGTTGTTTTTATTAAACACACTTTTGAATTAATTCCACAGTTTTAAATTTAATCAAAGTCACAGCAAAAATAATCAGGCCTGGGCCCTGGTATCAGCAGATACTGAAGGCAAGAGCTTCTCTTACAGACAAGATCCGCTCTGACAGAACCCAGAACAATAGACACAAGCAGTTTTTATACAGGATTACATATGCAAGACAGAAGCAGGGGTGGTGGCCAAGTGGTTAATGCGCTTGGTTTCAGTTCAGAAGGTTCCAGGTTCAAATCCCACCCCTGCCACATTTCTCCATGTAATGTGGAGTTGCGTCAGGAAGGGCATCCGGTGTAAAACCTGTGCCAATTCAACATGCAGATCCACCTTGGATTTGCTGTGGCGACCCCAAGTGCAAAACAAGGGAGCAGCTGAAGGGACTTACTTTTACATATGCGTGACAGAGGCGGACCTTATTTTGCAAAATCCTTCTTATTGGCCCCCCGTGGACATTTAAGGGAGGTCCATGCCCCTGCCCAGCGCAATAACGGGAGACATAATTCTAACCCAACTCTCTTTATCCTAAGTGGTACAAACTGGTTAAATCCAGTTCTACATGCACATACCAACAGAGAACAAAGGAAAATGAGAATAAGAGTGAAACTAAAAGTGTAACCCTAAATGAAATAACTACCTTAATACCAAAACAAGTACAGAAAACTAATAAAGAAAACCATAATTGAACACAGAAATACTGTATATCTAACACTAACATCTCCATAAGATGTCTTGTTAATCACTTCAGAGATGTTATCTGGCAACAAAAACAGCATTTTAAGATTTAAAAGTGTTAATTTCTCACTACCTTTTACAAAATTGAGGGGAAAACAACACCAGACAGATTTATACATAAATACAGCCCTTTTGTTTTGTATATTCTGCCATCTTGGGTTATTTTGTTTGAGCGAAGCCGCTGGACGTCACACCGCCTTCACTCTGACTGGCAAATCGCCATGCTGCATCGCTCAGTATTTGCGTATAATAGACTTCTTGTCTATTCTGGCCACGCCTGTGTGGCGGTGTAGTGACCTGTCGTCTCTTGTCGCTGTAAAACGTCCACGCTGATGAAAAATGAATGGCACCTGGTTGTTTTGCCTCCGTCGCTGGTAGCTAATGTGAACAAAGAGCTAGTTATCCCTCCATTTAGCGTAAAGTTGTTCCAGTGGTACCAAAGGACCTAGTACCAAAGACATCTAGTCTTTGCCTTAATCTGCCACCTAGTGGCCAAACCACTAAATCAGTCTTCATGCATGTTTTGCAGGCAAGTATATACATAAAGACGTTTGAGTATTTTGTTGTTTCCCGACACTGAAGTATGAGATTACCTTCAGGGAAAAATTGAGATTAACAGTTCTGGATCGGGATAATTCATGCAAACCAACACATCATAAAGGTTGAGAGGAAAGGAATTGATTTTGTTCACTTGGATTCCTCTGTGTGTGTGTGTGTGTGTGTGTGTGTGTGTGTGTGTGTGTGTGTGTGTGTGTGTGTGTGTGTGTGTGTGTGTGTGGACTCCTGCTGCCTCCAAACCCGTGGGCTGCTCAGAATAAATGGATTTTCTTTTTCTATTCTAGGATGCACTGGACCTTATTTCCTTCTCATTCTCGTCTCTCTTTCAATCTCTGTCTCCATCTCTGTTTTCCTCCAGCTACAAGAACACACTCGCTGAGGATTCTGCTCATCGAGCTCCGTTATCTCATGTACGTCTGTTAATAGAACTTATTTAACATTAAACAAACAAAATAATCAAACTCCAGCAAATCACAAATTAAACACAGAGCAAATAAAGAAACAAATTGTAAGATAATGTGAGATTCTGTCTATTATTGTTTATACCAAAACACCACGAAGTGCGTCAGTGTGACATTTTGACGTGATTCACTTCAGATGCTAATAATGTTTGCCATGCTTGGCGCTATTGAAGTCTCCACCACTTTCTTCTCCATCAGTGCCATTCTTTAACCTATGGACTTATTTTAACTCGCACCTGGAACGGTAATAAACGTTCACAGAAAACCTCCATTTATATCATCACCGCTTCACGTTGTCTTGTTGCAGAAAGTAAACACATGCATGTAAGGTACTTGGAGAAGTTGCTTACAACTTTGACAATGCCATGCAGTGCTACGCTAAAGACATACGTTCTATATCACTGTGTTCACAACCCCTGGACGTTTGGAGATTTGGACCTCTAGCTCTGGGAAAAATGTCTTGAACACTACACTGGACCGAAATTTTCACTCAGAAACTCATTACAGATGTGGTGGCCCCTGTTTGACTGCTGAGACAACGTTATTAATGTTGAAAATGCATCTTTAAATAAATTTTTTAACAAGCTATTACTGCTATATGTGATATATTCACATTTTGTGCACAATTGCTGAAGTTATCAGGACCTCACATCAGCAAATAAACATCTGACAATTTCATTTAATGTCAGCTTAGCTCTTCTGTGCTATTGACGCCTTTACAAATCAAATCTCACGTGTAATCACGTTCTTGCTGGGGGAGGCTGAGATTTCGTTGTCAGTGTAAACAAGTGTTTGCGGCAACTTGTTTGCAACACTGCATTGTTATGGAGGTGAGTTCAACCAAAATATGTATTTAGGTGTTTAACTAAGATAATTGTGACTCTGAGTTTTATAAAAAAAAGTTAAAAAGTGTTTTGCTGTTAGGCTTGCGTGTCGGGAACCGGTTCTTTTCGGGTATCCTTAAGAAATGATTCGATCCATCAACATCAATATGTTGTGTGGGCCGCTGAAGAGGAGGTACTGCTGGCCCACCACCAGAGGGCGACCTGCCTGAAGTGCGGGCTTCAGGCACGAGAGGGCGCAGCCACCTTGCAGGAGCAGCCGGAAGTAAATGGACTGCATTTATATAGCGCTTTTCCATCTGCATCAGACGCTCAAAGGAAGTGACAGCTGTCACTCATCACCAGCTGTCACTCATCAACCACAAACCACCATCTCCATAAAAGCCGGGCAGCAACTCCACCTCCCTGCCGAGATATCGTCTACCCTATAGGTAAACTCTCAGCCGTTCTGTTCGGTACCAAATGCACTTGTGTTTGTGCTCTGAGTGTTTGCAGGAGTTTTCTGTAGCTACTTTCAGCTGGGTGCTGGGTTTTGTGGACTGTGTAGGAGTGACGCTCTTCACCCCTCACGCCAAAATGGATAAATAGCTCTCAGGTTCTGCACAACTGTGTTACTGTGTTTTAGGTGGAGGTGTTTTTCCCACCTGGAGAAGAACTGCTGGTTTGTTGACTGTTTACTGGGTGTGTTGTCTCACACTCACCCTTGACTGTTTTTCTGCCTCCTGCCAGCAGTACCAGATCCGACAGCCGGAGACGGTGGCCACCTTGGGATTCGGGACTTGGTGACTCCGGTGTGTTCCAGATTCGGTGCCGGTGGAAATCGTGTGGGGCCCGACTCTTTTCTGGACAGACGTCTTCTATCCTCGAGCCTGCCCACACGTCACCTCTGTATATCGCCTGATATCAAATTCTGTGATTGTCTGTATTTCGTTGTGCACATTCACAACATTAAATTGTTACCTTTTGGCTCATCTACTGACCGTTCATTTACGCCCCCTGTTGTGGGTCCGTGTCACTACACTTTCCCAACACAATAGCCTTTTTGCTTAACGATTCCCTTATCGGTCCTTCAGAGTGGCCGTTGTTTTTGGGGCGTTTGTCAGGAAAATGATCATTTCTCTACATTGATTACAGCCCCTGCAGCGGGTCTGTATAATCAACCATTTCTGCAGCGCGGCTTTGCTTTGAACCTTGAAGCAATGAAGCAGTGATTCGATCTTCGATCTGCTGCTTCGTTGGTTCTTTGTTTTATTTCGCTTTATCTTAATTTTTCCCCGCTAAAACCCTAAATAGCACAAATATTACTAAATATTACTATTTAGTAATAGGTAATATTACTCACAGTAATATTTATCTTTTTTATGTTAAAGCAACCTGTTAAGGTCTTTTGAAACAGTAGACAGATGTATTTTATAACTTAAAAACAGGACTGATGCTAACGTGTTAGCATGTCTATGGCAGTTTCAATGTTAAAGTTAGCATTATGCTGAGCCATTATCAAACCTCACTCCCCAGTGCGCAAAGGATTCTACAAGTCACACCAGAGTAAAAGTTGCAGGACATCACCAAACTAGTAAAAAAAAAAAAACAACAAAACAAGGTATATACTCTGGAAAATACAGTCGTTATAAGTTTCCATTATGAAAAAGATTTGTGCAGACAGAAAGTGGCCCTTGAACCAGTTTTCTCCGTTTATGTCATTCAGGTCCCATTACATTATATAAAGTTCTGGTCCCTGTCAGTGAGCATGCACGTGAAGTCGTGCACATAGCATCAGGTGCGGCACAGACTGCTCTCTGTCATTTTTGAATCTTACTTGTTTTTTCCCCGTCTTGTTGCTGGCCTGGTGTCACTACACTTGATATTTATTAACCATCGTAGCCGCCAGCCAAAAACATTTCATCCTGATTAATGCTGCAGCTGCGAGTTAGCACTCGTCTTTAAATGCCGGGCAAAGGAGAGCCGTCAATCACTGCTCACATCAACTGATCACACAAAACAGTGAAGCCAGGCCAAAGCTTTTGGTATTGATCACTCCTATAAAACACGTTGCCCAAAACGCCACCCTTCAATGTGACTTTTGAAAGTCATCTGCTGATGCAGGCGTTTAGGTTTCCTGGGGAACATCTGGGACCAGAGGTGGGTAACCACGACATCAGTCAGTAAAAGTCCGAATATGTTTGTACCTGGGCGCCTGAAACAGGCGATTTCACTGATTAGCTCATCAACCTGCCTGAAGAGCGGAATTCATTAGAACCAGGTGGTTTTGTAGGTAGATGGACCAAACGTGTGGTAGGGCTTTTACACAGTGAAGCTGAGGTTACCCACCTCTGGATCGGACTAGACAACTCATGATTTTCATTAGTCGTCCCGACCCTAATCCTTAGCCTGGTCCAATGGCTTGGAAATCACAGACAGTCATGGTCTGAAGACCTGCTGCAGTCTTCATCTGCCTTCACAGCTGTTTGATTACAAGCCATCACCTCATCCACCTGATCCACCATAGAGGACTTCTTGCTTCACCAGAGCCCCCCTCTCACCCCGCCCCCATTAGGTGTCTCATGTTCAAGGTTCCTGTTGGGTCTTCATGGTTACTGTAGTGATCATGGGGCACACCAGGTCCTCACTGTATTTCACTCCAACAGGCGATCCCCAACTTACTCAGTTACCCAGGTGTCACAATATGGACAAGGGTCTGATACCTTTCTTCCCAGGTTGGACCCCTTTTGTCTTCAGAAATCTCTACTCTTGGTGGTATGGATGATGCTGGAAACATTCCTGAGAGTTTGTTCCATATTGACATCACTCACTTTCCACACCATTAACATCCCCAACAGGCTGAACTGCTGATGCATGTTGGGATGCATCGATGCTTTCAAATTCTGGCCATCTACATGTGGCAGCACAAATCCAGGCTCATCAGACCAGCCAGTGGATTTAAGTTTTCCATAGTCCAGTTTTGGTGATCCAGTGCTTGCTGCCATTTCCTGCTGATATCTCTCAGGAAATGGCACTAGGTGTGGTCGTCTGCTGCTTAAAGGCTGTAAATGTGCATTCAGAGATGATCTGTAGACTTTGGGTATTTGTGTTCCTGGTGCCTTTCTACCAGCTAAAATCAGTCTGGCTTCTCTAACTTCTGCCAACAACAAGGCCTTTTTGCCCAGAGTGCCATTACTCACTGGATGTTTGTTCTTGTTCAGACCATTCCAAATAGTTCCTGATCCTAGTGACAGCTCATCTAGTACCACCAAACATGCTTCAGTCAAAGTCTTTTCAGGCATCTACGTATCTTCTCCATTGTGATGTATGGTTTTAACTTCACCAGATCCTCTTGACAGTGTCTACATGTATAAAGGCATTCAGGTTCTCACTGTCTGATTAGAGACTTACTGTAAGGCAGTTTGCAGTACTCAAGTCCCATCTTGGTCTCAAAACCACATTTAAACTCTAAAATCTTGGTCTTCACTCACACTCAACATACACTCAACAAATATATAAACGCAACACTTTTGGTTTTACTCCCATTTTGTATGAGATGAACTCAAAGATCTAAAACTTTTTCCACATACACAATATCACCATTTCCCTCAAATATTGTTCACAAACCAGTCTAAATCTGTGATAGTGAGCACTTCTCCTTTGCTGAGATAATCCATCCCACCTCACAGGTGTGCCATATCAAGATGCTGATTAGACAACATGATTAGTGCACAGGTGTGCCTTAGACTGCACACAATAAAAGGCCACTCTGAAAGGTGCAGTTTTATCACACGGCACAATGCCACAGATGTCGCAAGATTTGAGGGAGCGTGCAATTTGCATGCTGACAGCAGGAATGTCAACCAGAGCTGTTGCTCGTGTATTGAATGTTCATTTCTCTACCATAAGCCGTCTCCAAAGGCGTTTCAGAGAATTTGGCAGTACATCCAACCAGCCTCACAACCGCAGACCATGTGTAACCACACCAGCCCAGGACCTCCACATCCAGCATGTTCACCTCCGAGATCGTCTGAGACCAGCCACTCGGACAGCTGCTGAAACAATCGGTTTGTATAACCAAAGAATTTCTGCACAAACTGTCAGAAACCGTCTCAGGGAAGCTCATCTGCATGCTCGTCGTCCTCATCGGGGTCTCGACCTGACTCCAGTTCGTCGTCGTAACCGACTTTAGTGGGCAAATGCTCACATTCGCTGGCGTTTAGCACATTGGAGAGGTGTTCTCTTCACGGATGAATCCCGGTTCTTACTGTCCAGGGCAGATGGCAGACAGCGTGTGTGGTATCGTGTGGGTGAGTGGTGTTCTGATGTCAATGTTGTGGATTGAGTGGCCCATGGTGGCGGTGGGGTTATGGTATGCGTCTGTTATGGACGAGGAACACAGGTGCATTTTATCAATGGCATTTTGAATGCACAGAGATACCGTGACGAGATCCTGAGGCCCATTGTTGTGCCATACATCCAAGAACATCACCTCATGTTGCAGCAGGATAATGCACGGCCCCATGTTGCAAGGATCTGTACACAATTCTTGGAAGCTGAAAATGTCCCAGTTCTTGCATGGCCGGCATACTCACCGGACATGTCACCCATTGAGCATGTTTGGGATGCTCTGGACCGGCATATACGACAGCGTGTACCAGTTCCTGACAATATCCAGCAACTTCGCACAGCCATTGAAGAGGAGTGGACCAACATTCCACAGGCCACAAGTGACAACCTGATCAACTCTATGCGAAGGAGATGTGTTGCACTGCATGAGGCAAATGGTGGTCACACGAGATACTGACTGGTATCCCCCCCAATAAAACAAAACTGCACCTTTCAGAGTGGCCTTTTATTGTGGACAGTCTAAGGCACACCTGTGCACTAATCATGGTGTCTAATCAGCATCTTGATATGGCACACCTGTGAGGTGGGATGGATTATCTCAGCAAAGGAGAAGTGCTCACTATCACAGATTTAGACTGGTTTTTGAACAATATTTCAAATCAAATCAATTTTATTTATATAGTGCCAAATCACAATAAACAGTTGCCCCTAGGCGCTTTATATTGTAAGGCAAAGCCATACAATAGTTACGGAAAAACCCCAACGGTCAAAACGACCCCCTGTGAGCAAGCACTTGGCGACAGTGGGAAGGAAAAACTCCCTTTTAACAGGAAGAAACCTCCAGCAGAACCAGGCCCAGGGAGGGGCAGTCCTCTGCTGGGACTGGTTGGGGCTGAGGGAGAGAACCAGGAAAAAGACATGCTGTGGAAGAGAGCAGAGATCAATCACTAATGATTAAATGCAGAGTGGTGCATACAGAGCAAAAAGAGAAAAAAAAACACTCAGTGCATCATGGGAACCCCCCAGCAGTCTAAGTCTATAGCAGCATAACTAAGGGATGGTTCAGGGTCACCTGATCCAGCCCTAACTATAAGCTTGAGCAAAAAGGAAAGTTTTAAGCCTAATCTTAAAAGTAGAGAGGGTGTCTGTCTCCCTAATCCGAATTGGGAGCTGGTTCCACAGAAGAGGAGCCTGAAAGCTGAAGGCTCTGCCTCCCATTCTACTCTTACAAACCCTAGGAACTACAAGTAAGCCTGCAGTCTGAGAGCGAAGCACTCTATTGGGGTGATATGGTACTATGAGGTCCCTAAGATAAGATGGGACCTGATTATTCAAAACCTTATAAGTAAGAAGAAGAATTTTAGATTCTATTCTAGAATTAACAGGAAGCCAATGAAGAGAGGCCAATATGGGTGAGATATGCTCTCTCCTTCTAGTCCCTGTCAGTACTCCAGCTGCAGCATTTTGAATTAACTGAAGGCTTTTCAAAGAACTTTTAGGACAACCTGATAATAATGAATTACAATAGTCCAGCCTAGAGGAAATAAATGCATGAATTAGTTTTCAGCATCACTCTGAGACAAGACCTTTCTAATTTTAGAGATATTGCGCAAATGCAAAAAAGCAGTCCTACATATTTGTTTAATATGCGCATTGAATGACATATCCTGATCAAAAATGACTCCAAGATTTCTCACAGTATTACTAGAAGTCAGGGTAATGCCATCCAGAGTAAGGATCTGGTTAGACACCATGTTTCTAAGATTTGTGGGGCCAAGTACAATAACTTCAGTTTTATCCGAGTTTAAAAGCAGGAAATTAGAGGTCATCCATATCTTTATGTCTGTAAGACAATCCTGCAGTTTAGCTAATTGGTGTGTGTCCTCTGACTTCATGGATAGATAAAGCTGGGTATCATCTGCGTAACAATGAAAATTTAAGCAATGCTGTCTAATAATACTGCCTAAGGGAAGCATGTATAAAGTGAATAAAATTGGTCCTAGCACAGAACCTTGTGGAACTCCATAGTTAACCTTAGTCTGTGAAGAAGACTCCCCATTTACATGAACAAATTGTAATCTATTAGATAAATATGATTCAAACCACCGCAGCGCAGTGACTTTAATACCTACGGCATGCTCTAATCTCTGTAATAAAATTTTATGGTCAACAGTATCAAAAGCAGCACTGAGGTCTAACAGAACAAGCACAGAGATGAGTCCACTGTCTGAGGCCATAAGAAGATCATTTGTAACCTTCACTAATGCTGTTTCTGTACTATGATGAATTCTAAAACCTGACTGAAACTCTTCAAATACACCATTCCTCTGCAGATGATCAGTTAGCTGTTTTACAACTACCCTTTCAAGAATTTTTGAGAGAAAAGGAAGGTTGGAGATTGGCCTATAATTAGCTAAGATAGCTGGGTCAAGTGATGGCTTTTTAAGTAATGGTTTAATTACTGCCACCTTAAAAGCCTGTGGTACATAGCCAACTAATAAAGATAGACTGATCATATTTAAGATCGAAGCATTAATTAATGGTAGGGCTTCCTTGAGCAGCCTGGTAGGAATGGGGTCTAATAGACATGTTGATGGTTTGGAGGAAGTAACTAATGAAAATAACTCAGAAAACAATCGGAAAGAAAGAGTCTAACCAAATACCGGCATCACTGAAAGCAGCCAAAGATAACGATATGCCTTTGGGATGGTTATGAGTAACTTTTTCTCTAATAGTTAAAATTTTATTAGCAAAGAAAGTCATGAAGTCATTACTAGTTAAAGGAATACTCGGCTCAATAGAGCTCTGACTCTTTGTCAGCCTGGCTACAATGCTGAAAAGAAACCTGAGGTTGTTCTTATTTTCTTCAATTAGTGATGAGTAGTAAGATGTCCTAGCTTTACGGAGGGCTTTTTTTTAAAGAGCAACAGACTCTTTTTCCAGGCTAAGTGAAGATCTTCTAAATTAGTGAGATGCCATTTCCTCTCCAACTTACTGTTTATCTGCTTTAAGCTGCGAGTTTGTGAGTTATACCACGGAGTCAGGCACTTCTGATTTAAGGCTGTCTTTTTCAGAGGAGCTACAGCATCCAAAGTTGTGCTCAATGAGGATGTAAAACTATTGACGAGATAATCTATCTCACTCACAGAGTTTAGGTAGCTACTCTGCCCTGTGTTGGTATATGGCATTGGAGAACATAAAGAAGGAATCATATCCTTAAACCTAGTTACAGCGCTTTCTGAAAGACTTCTACTGTAATGAAACTTATTCCCCACTGCTGGGTAGTCCATCAGAGTAAATGTAAATGTTATTAAGAAATGATCAGACAGAAGTCGGTTTTCAGGGAATACTGTTAAGTCTTCAATTTCCATACCATAAGTCAGAACAAGATCTAAGGTATGATTAAAGTGGTGGGTGGACTCATTTACATTTTGAGCGAAGCCAATCGAGTCTAACAATAGATTAAATGCAGTATTGAGGCTGTCATTCTCAGCATCTGTGTGGACGTTAAAATCGCCCACTATAATTATCTTATCTGAGCTAAGCACTAAGTCAGACAAAAGGTCTGAAAATTCACAGAGAAACTCACAGTAACGACCAGGTGGATGATAGATAATAAATAAAACTGGTTTTTGGGACTTCCAATTTGGATGGACAAGACTAAGAGTCAAGCTTTCAAATGAATTAAAGTTCTGTCTGGGTTTTTGATTAATTAATAAGCTGGAGTGGAAGATTGCTGCTAATCCTCCCCCTCGGCCCATGCTACGAGCGTTCTGACAGTTAGTGTGACTCGGGGGAAATGGTGATATTGTGTATGTGGAAAAAGTTTTAGATCTTTGAGTTCATCTCATACAAAATGGGAGCAAAACCAAAAGTGTTGCGTTTATATTTTTGTTGAGTGTAGGTGGTGTTGTCCCCATCCCTACAGCAGTGAGCTTTAGGGAAGCTATTTCTTGACAGTTCCCTTTAACAAAGAGCTAACACGAAGAAGCTCAAGTTGTTGTACCCTCGTCTACCATCCTGTGGATACAGCCTCATATGCCCAACAGCTAATGTTGAGTCACATTAAGATAAGTTCCCCTCTCACTGGACCAAGTCAAATTTGCATACTGTTCTATTTGGGCCACAGTCATTACACCATTTTACTTAAATTTGGACATCAAGAACAATCCCACCAAAACATTGACTTCAGTTCAACCCTGAATGCGATCTTGCTGAGAGAGTCTCACCACCTCTGCAACCAGACCATAAGAAAGATTACAGCCAGTGTTCTGATAGCATCACGCTGCTCACTGGGGTTCCTCAGGGTGGTGTGTTTGGCCCCCAGAGTGTTCAACTGTTGACAACAGCTCTGTCAAATGTACACAAACTTCTCTCTTACATTTGTTAATGATAGAGTATTTCCTTCTCAACAGTGATAACAATGAACTGATCAGGTGAAAGTGGAACAACTTCAAGAATGAGAGAAGACCAACAGGCGACACCCTAATGGTGGTGACGGCACACTTTTTATTTTTATTGTGATGTAACAACAGTCTCAGCTTGCAAAGAAATATTTCTGATTAAATGCAACATTCATCCAGGATATAGTCAAAGGGGTTGATGTCAACATTTGTCCCACAGGACAACTTACTGGGGAAAAAAATAATAAGTGACAGCAAGAGAAAAATCAGGCCGAGCAGCACCTCATTTTTCTGCCAAATTAATTATGTTTCCACAACAAATTAATGAGGTGGAAAGTGTTCTAATTTCTGCGGTGCAGGTCATCAGTTCTCTGGTCAGCTTAAGCACCTTCACTGGAATTCTGACTGTGAAGCAAATGAAAAAAAGAGACGAGCCCCCAGCACTAAAAATTACATATACGAGGTCTGTCCGTAAAGTATAGGTCCTTTTTATTTTTTTCAAAAACTATATGGATTTCATTCATATGTTTTTACGTCAGACATGCTTGCACCCTCGTGCGCATGCGTGAGTTTTTCCATGCCTGTCGGTGACGTCATTCGCCTGTGAGCACTCCTTGTGGGAGGAGTCGTCCAGCCCCTTGTCGGAATTCCTTTGTCTGAGAAGTTGCTGAGAGACTGGCGCTTTGTTTGATCAAACTTTTTTCTAAACCTGTGAGACACATCGAAGTGGACACGGTTCGAAAAATTAAGCTGGTTTTCAGTGAAAATTTTAACAGCTGATGAGAGATTTTGAGGTGATTCTGTCGCTTTAAGGACTTGTCACGGTGCGAGACATCGCTCAGCGCTCTCAGGCAGCGTCATCAGCCTGTTCAAGCTTAAAACCTCCACATTTCAGGCTCTATTGATCCAGGACGTCGTGAGAGAACAGAGACGTTTCAGAAGAAGTCGGTTTCAGCATTTTATCCGGATATTCCACTGTTAAAGGAGATTTTTTTAATGAAAGACGTGTCCCGACGCGGCGGCACAGGAAAAACACCTCCGTGTTGATAACCATTTGTAAAATCCAGGCGGCTTTTGATGGCTTTCAGTGGAGTGAGTATATGAGAAATTGTTTATCAGCTGGAGATGTTCCAACTTGTCCTCAAGGCTTCCAACAGAGGTGTTTTTCCTGTGGCGGAGCGTCGCGGCGGCTGCGAGCCGACGCTGCAATCCGCCCGCACGTCTTTCATTAAAAAAATCTCCTTTAACAGTGGAATATCCGGATAAAATGCTGAAACCGACTTCTTCTGAAACTTCTCTGTTCTCTCACGACGTCCTGGATCAATAAAGCCTGAAATGTGGAGGTT
The DNA here is from genome assembly GCF_902500255.1 of Thalassophryne amazonica. Lineage (NCBI taxonomy): Eukaryota > Metazoa > Chordata > Actinopteri > Batrachoidiformes > Batrachoididae > Thalassophryne > Thalassophryne amazonica. Next base: position 6,672,619 of record NC_047116.1, on the reverse strand, counting down.
TTAAGCTTGAAACAGGCTGATGACGCCACCTGAGAGCGCTGCGCGACGTCTCGCACCGTGAAAAGTCCTTAAAGCGACAGAATCACCTCAAAATCTCTCATCAGCTGTTAAAATTTTCACTGAAGACCAGCTTAATTTTTCGAACTATGTCCACTTCGATGTGTCTCACAGGTTTAGAAAAAATTTTGATCAAACAAAGCGCCAGTCTCTCAGCAACTTCTCAGACAAAAGAATTCCGATGAGGGGCTGGACGACTCCTCCCACAAGGAGTGCTCACAGGCGAATGACGTCACCGACAGGCGTGGAAAAACTCACGCATGCGCACGAGGGTTCAAGCATGTCTGACGTAAAAACATATGAATGAAATCCATATAGTTTTTGAAAAAAATAAAAAGGACCTATACTTTACGGACAGACCTTGTACGCTTTATTTCTAAAGGTATTTTTTTTAATGTGGCACTCAGTCCAGATGAGCTGTTTTTAAATTCATCTTTTAAACTGCACATTGACGATACAAGCGAGTCTTATTTTGTCTGTAGATGGCAGCAGTCATGAGGAGTTTAGTGGAGCAGATATCTGGGCAGGAAAATGAAGATCCAAGTCTTTGTGGTCCTGGTGCTTCCTGTGAGGTTGTGAGACTTGGATGCCAACTAGTGGCCTGCGGTGATAGTTGGATGTCTTTGGTACCACATCTCTTTGGAGCATCCTTGAGTACCGCTGGAATTACTTTGCATAAAAACAAAGGGTGACTTAAGGAGAGTCAGCTGAGGGGTGTCGTGGTCCTGAGAAAAGGTCAGCTTTTTCCATGTGATGGGATCCTCCACACCAAGGCAGACGGCCATCGTGTCATGGCAGAGGACACGCCCACCTGTCATCTGATCCTGGCAGAAAGACGGCTGCCTTCAGGAAATGGGAACAGACGCGTGTCCTTCCTGGGTGATCACAGATCATGACCCAGGGTGGTTCCACTAGTGGACCCCCAGTGGTCCACTTTGAGGAAGTCGACTCCAAAATAATGTCCTACAGGTCTGCCGTGCTTGTGCCTGATGTTTACGTTTAGAAATCAGCAGCTTGGTCACTGACCAGACTTTCGGTGGAGAGGTCGGGACTGGAGGGCGGAGCTAGAGGGCAGATGTAAAAGAAAACCACCATAAAGAAGAAGCAGTTCCAGTCTAAGCAGTATGCCTCATCTGAGTCTCCTGAAGTTACCCTTCGTTTGACACGAAGTCATTCCAACGATACTCAAGGATGTTTCAGAGAGACGTGGTCATAAAAACATCCAGCCACACAGTGAGACAGGACGCACCGCGACCCAAAAGACTACCAAGAAGGAAAAGAAGAACAAGAGAAGAAAGGAGGAGCAGAAGAAGATCATCATCTGTACTGCACACTTTAAGGACCGGCAGAACAAATTATCAGTGCAGTGTTGACAGATTGGTTTGGTTTGGGTTTGTGACTCAGTGTCAAAACTCATTTCTGAGGGTGTGTGTCATTATTATGTTTAACATTAGTAAGAATAGTAACAAAAACAAAAAACAATTAGAATGACTAACTGCATGATGATCCTCCACGAAAAGCGTGAGAAACGTCAAATAATCTACAGAGAAACACTAAAAAAATAACACTTTTCTTCCTCCAGGCGTGGGGGGGGGGGGGGGGGGGTGTGTCACCCCTGTTTTTCAGCAGCCGACAAAACAGACACAGTCCTCCAGACAAATTTATTATTTTACTTGTCAAATGAAAATTTACTTTTTAGTCACCACAGTTGTGTGTGAGTCCAAATGTGTGAAGTGATAAAAGCACAGCTCTGTGTGTGTGTGTTGGATGAGTTCATATTCTGGCCTCAGAACAAATGCTAATTTAATCAATATGCTATAAATCCAACGGCTTGCTTACTCATGCTGCTCTGAAAGTCCCAGCAGGGGATGAACGTCTGAAGCTGTTCACTGTGGGCCACCGCCTGATCCACAAGACTCCAGCTCACACCACATTTACCAGATCTGAGCTTTAACTCTGTGTGTGTGTTTTCTCGATGGCTAACAACACTAAAAGGGGTCGTGAGCAACATATAGCTGATATTTCCTCACAATGCAAGTCATCTTCTTCCTTCCCCTCCACCCATTAGGGGGCACCACATCAAAATCATACATCTCAGTCTCACCCTGTCCTCTGCATCATCTTCTCCTCTTTGTCCTCCCTCTTCTCCTCCTGCCTGGTGGCTCCATCCTCAGCATCCTTCTCCCTATATACCCTGGGTCCCTCCTCTGCATATGTCCAAACCATCTCAATCTCGCCTCTCTGACTTTGTCTCCAAACCGTCCCACCTGAGCTGTCCCTCTGATATGTTCATTCCTAATCCTTTCCATCCTCGTTACTCCCAAAGAGAATTTCAACATCTTCAGCTCTGCCTCCTGTCTTTTTGTTAGTGCCATCGTCTCTAAGCCGTCCAACATAGCTGGTCTCACTACTGTCTTGTAAACTTTCCCCTTCACTCTTGCTGATATTCTTTGGTCACAAATCACTCCTGCCACCTTTCTCCACCCACTCCACCCTACCTGCACTCTCTTCTTCACCTCTCTACCACAGTCTCCATTACTTCGGACAGTTGACCTCAAGTATTTAAACTCATCTACTTTCACCACTTCTACTCCTTGTAACTGCACTATTCCACTGGGCTCCCTATCATTCACGTTCTCAGTCTTGCTTCACCTGACTTTCATTCCCCTGCTCTCCAGAGCATATCTCCATCTCTCCAGACTTGTCTCAACCTGCTTTCTACTTTCACTGCAAATCACAATGTCATCTGCAACCATCACAGTCCATGCTGACTCCTGTCTGATCTCATCCGTCAACCTGTTGACTCACTCACTCGCTGACCTTTAACCGCTTATCCAGTATGGGGTTGCGGGGACAACAGTTCTACTAGGGGACCCCAAACTTCCCTTTCCTGGTCCACATTTACCAGCTCTGACTGGGGGCCCCCAGGTGTTCCCAGGCCAGTGTAGATATATAATTTCTCTCCCTAGTCCTGGATGTTCCTTCAGGTCTCCTGAGCTGAATGTGCCTGGTACACCTCCCTAGGGAGATGTCCAGGCGGCATCCTTACCAGATGCCCAAATCACCTCAGCTGGCTCCTCTCAACACAAAGGAGCAGCGGCTCTACTCCGAGCTCCTCACCATTGACTGAGCTTCTCACCTTATCTTTAAGGGAGACACCAGTCACCCTCCTGAGGAAACACATTTTGGCTGCTTGTACCTGCGATCTAGTTCTTTCAGTCATGACCCTATCCTGACCGTAAGTGAGAGTAGGAACAGACTGACTGGTAGATCGAGATCTTCGCCTTTCGCCTCAACTCCCTTTTTGTCACAACAGTACGGTAGAGTGTCTCCAAGTACCTGCTCATTGGGATGAGAGCAAAAATGTTCTAAAAACACAGTCAGTCATATTTTGTAAAATGTTGAAGTGTGGGATTGGTGCTGGCTGAGGGTCTGTACTTTCTGCTCTCGTTGGGAGTGTCGTTGAACATTGGTTTCCTGCGCTGTTATTGTCTTCACACAGTATGACCGACATGATGTGACACCGTGTTGACAGTAATCACCGATTCCATTATCATTGATCAGGTGACACGGACGGTAAAAGGATTAGCAAGACAAGCGTGTGTGTAGCATGACATCCACACTGTGGAGGTCATAAAAACCACAAGTCCGTGCACGTCTGACTCAACATCTTACCATCACTGTCTGGTGACGTCTTGTCAAATTAAAAAGTACTTTTAGAATCCAGTGGCAGTTTTTGGAAACAGCACCTACATCTCTTAATTTGGATTTAATTTTTAATTTCACCACTAGACCCCGCCTCCATTCTGTGAGACGTCCTGCACAGAAGTGGGACAGAGACAGGTGACATGCGCACCTTTCTGGTGTGGCCATCAGAGGGCGCTGCGATCTACCAGGAACAGTGACTCAGTTGTTGCATAACAAAAGCGTCGGCAGAAGCTGTTTAGCTGTTTAAATCATGTCATCTGTTGACATCTTGCTTTGTTCAATAACCAAAATAATTGAGTTCTCAGCCAATCAGCACTCTGTTTAGTTTAAGATGTTAATGTTTGTAATAGGGGATGGACAACTTTTTCATTTTAAACATTATGTCAAAAAACGGAAGTCAACTACTGCCCCCAGCAGGTCACGCAAAGAACATAATAGGTAACAGCCCTTCCTGGTTATTTAAAGTCCTTAAACATCATGACTGTACTGATTTGATTGGACTGTTTGAAAAGTGGGTGGGACTTAATGACCACTCACAGAAACGGAGGAGACACGATTTTCATCCGTTACTGGACCGAACCGCTCCAGATCAAACATATACAACCCCTGGCAAAAATTATGGAATCACCGGCCTCGGAGGATGTTCATTCAGTTGTTTAATTTTGTAGAAAAAAAGCAGATCACAGACATGACACAAAACTAAAGTCATTTCAAATGGCAACTTTCTGGCTTTAAGAAACACTATAAGAAATCAAGAAAAAAAAATTGTGGCAGTCAGTAACGGTTACTTTTTTAGACCAAGCAGAGGGAAAAAATATGGACTCAATTCTGAGGAAAAAATTATGGAATCATGAAAAACAAAAGAACGCTCCAACACATCACTAGTATTTTGTTGCACCACCTCTGGCTTTTATAACAGCTTGCAGTCTCTGAGGCATGGACTTAATGAGTGACAAACAGTACTCTTCATCAATCTGGCTCCAACTTTCTCTGATTGCTGTTGCCAGATCAGCTTTGCAGGTTGGAGCCTTGTCATGGACCATTTTCTTCAAATTCCACCAAAGATTTTCAATTGGATTAAGATCCGGACTATTTGCAGGCCATGACATTGACCCTATGTGTCTTTTTGCAAGGAATGTTTTCAGTTTTTGCTCTATGGCAAGATGCATTATCATCTTGAAAAATGATATCATCCCCAAACATCCTTTCAATTGATAGGATAAGAAAAGTGTCCAAAATATCAACGTAAACTTGTGCATTTATTGATGATGTAATGACAGCCATCTCCCCAGTGCCTTTACCTGACATGCAGCCCCATATCAATGACTGTGGAAATTTACATGTTCTCTTCAGGCAGTCATCTTTATAAATCTCATTGGAACGGCACCAAACAAAAGTTCCAGCATCATCACCTTGCCCAATGCAGATTCGAGATTCATCACTGAATATGACTTTCATCCAGTCATCCACAGTCCACAATTGCTTTTCCTTAGCCCATTGTAACCTTGTTTTTTTCTCTTCAGGTGTTAATGATGGCTTTCGTTTAGCTTTTCTGTATGTAAATCCCATTTCCTTTAGGTGGTTTCTTACAGTTCGGTCACAGACGTTGACTCCAGTTTCCTCCCATTCGTTCCTCATTTGTTTTGTTGTGCATTTTCGATTTTTTGAGACATATTGCTTTAAGTTTTCTGTCTTGACGCTTTGATGTCTTCCTTGGTCTACCAGTATGTTTGCCTTTAACAACCTTCCCATGTTGTTTGTATTTGGTCCAGAGTTTAGACACAGATGACTGAACAACCAACATCTTTTGCAACATTGCGTGATGATTTACCCTCTTAAGAGTTTGATAATCCTCTCCTTTGTTTCAATTGACATCATTGACATTGGAGCCATGATTCATGTCAGTCCACTTGGTGCAACAGCTCTCCAAGGTGTGATCACTCCTTTTTAGATGCAGACTAACGAGCAGATCTGATTTGATGCAGGTGTTAGTTTTGGGGATGAAAATTTACAGGCCGATTCCATAATTTTTTCCTCAGAATTGAGTGATTCCATATTTTTCCCCCTCTGCTTGGTCTAAAAAAGTAACCGTTACTGACTGCCACAATTTTTTTTTCCTGATTTCTTATAGTGTTTCTTAAAGCCAGAAAGTTGCCATTTGAAATGACTTTAGTTTTGTGTCATGTCTGTGATCTGCTTTTTTTTCTACAAAATTAAACAACTGAATGAACATCCTCCGAGGCTGGTGATTCCATAATTATTGCCAGGGGTTGTATTCATCCAATTCAGACCAGAACTGAAGCACCTCAGGAAACTGCACACCTACGCCCGAGACTACGAGACGTGTCAATCAAAATGTTTTATTCTGTGGTGTCAGAAGACAGAATTTAGATTTCATAATTGAAAATGTAATTTTAGACAGACAGCAGCAGATTTCAAATTTGGATGAAAGAACTGGACAGTGTCTCAGGTCAGCTCGACCTGGAAACAGGTTCTTTTTGTTGTTGATTTTTTTTTGTTTACTAAAATCTTGTTCAGAACCTGCAGGATTCTCAGTGAAACACAGCAGAGGTTAAACAGATGCTGCGGTTTTTAAATGTGCTCTGAAAATTTTATTTAAAATCCAACATGCACCTAAACAAAATTAGAAGTGCGCATGCACGTACAACACACACACACACACCTGCAGGTGAATTAACACTGCCCCCTGCTGGTTGCTTAAAAATGTCTAAAATGTGAAAAAAGTACACAAGCTGTGGATAATAAAAGTAACTGAATTAAGACCTGATCCATACCAGCTGCTACATATTCACAAATTATAAATAAGCATTAATGTTTTTAATGCCCATTTTGCTGTTTTAGAGGAAAAAAAACATGTTCTTAGTGTCTATATTTACTAGTGTGCCATTTACATTTTAAGGGTTTAATTAAACTTTATTCCACTTGTGTTTCAATTTATTTCACTTAATATTGTGAAGCATTTTGTTTTAAAAGTCATACAAAGATTTTAAGTTATGCATATTCACTTCACCAAAATATAATTTTTCTTTGTCTAAACTGGATTAAAAACAGTTTAGTAGGGTTTTGTGTTTTTGTTTCTTGTGTAATCCTGTAGACAAAAAAAAAAAAATCCTTCATGGACAAGGTAATTATTGATAAACTAGATTAATAGTTTAAATCAGAGGGTCATTTAGTTTTGACTTCAGGCTTCAACAGTCCAAACTGGACCTGAACTGTGTGGGTTTTTTATATATATATATATATATATATATATATATATATATATATATATATATATATATATATATATATATATATATATATATATATATATATATATATATATATATATATATATACACACATACACACACACACACTGCATCCAGAAAGTATTCACAACGCTTCACTTTTTCCATATTTTATGTTACAACCTTATTCCAAAATAGATCTAATTCATTTTTCCCCTCAAAATTCTACTCACAACACCCTAAAATGACAACATGAAAAAGTTTTAGATTTTTGCTAATATATATATATATATATATATATATATATATATATATATATATATATATATATATATATATATATATATATATATATAACAAAAAACAATAATAAAACAAAACTAAGAAATCAGTTACATAAGTATTCATAGCCTTTGCCGTGAAGTTACAAACTGAGCTCAGGTGCCTCCTGTTTCCACTGATCATCGTTGAGATGGTCCTACAGCTTAATTGGAGTTCACCTGGGGTAAATTCAGTTGATTGGACATGATCTGGAAAGACACACACCTGTCTACATATAAGATCCCACAGTTGAGTCAGAGCACAAACCAAGCATGAAGTCAAAGGAATTGTCTGTAGACCTCAGAGACAGGATTGTGTGGAGGCATAAATCTGGGGAAGGTTACAGAAACATTTCTGCTGCTTTGAAGGTCCCAATGAGCACAGCGGCTTCCATCACCTGTAAATAGAACAACTTCAGATCCACCAGGACTCTTCCTAGAGTTGAGCGCCCGTCTAAACTGAGCGATTGGGGGAGAAGGACCTTAGTCAGGGAGGTGACCAAGAACCTGATGGTCACTCTGTCAGAGCTCCAGCTCCAGCATTTCTCTGTGGAGAGGAGAACCTTCCAGAAGGACAACCATCTCTGCAGCAATCCACCAATCAGGCCTGTATGGTAGAGTGGTCAGACTGAAGCCACTCCTTAGTAAAAGGCACATGGCAGCCCACCTGGAGTTTGCTAAAAGGCACCTGAAGGACTCTCAGACCAGGAGAAACAAAATTCTCTGGTCTGATGAGACAAAGATTGAACTCTTTGGTGTGAATGTCAGGCGTCATGTTTGGAGGAAACCAGGTACACAGCCAAGATTTCAAAGGAGTGGCTTCAGGACAACTCTGTGAATGTCCTTGAGTGGCCCAGCCAGAGCCCAGACCTGAATCCGACTGAACATCTCTGGAGAGATCTGAAAATGTCTGTGCACCGACACTCCCCATCCAACCTGATGGAGCTTGAGAGGAGCTGCAAAGAGGAGAGGACAAAACAACCCAAAGATAGGTGCACCAAACTTGTCATATTCAAGAAGACTTGAAGCTGTAACTGCTGCCAAAGGTGCATCAACAAAGTATTAAGCAAAGGCTGTGAATACTTACGTACAGGTCATTTCTTAGTTTTATTTATTTTTAATAAATTTGCAAAAATAAAAAAAGTTTTTTTCACATTGTCATTATTATGAAGTGCACAATGGGTGTATCACAAGGATCTGTGTTAGGCCCACTATGTTTTAGTCTTCACATTAATGACCCACAGTTTTGTCATGATGTAGAGATGCAACTCTATGCTGATGACCCTGTTTCATATACCCACGCAAAGTCAGCTCAACAAACAGCTGAAAAATTAACCAATGCTTTGATTGGAATGGCTGAGCGGTTAGACCGCACTTTTCTCACTTTAAATGTAGGCAAAACTAAAGGTTTGTTCTTTTCCAAAACGAAGCTGAACATCCCAGATGTAAAAGTCTGCATTGGGGGTGAACAGACAGATTGTCACTCAATTAAAATATCTTGAGGTGTTAGTGGATCCAAATTTGAGCTATAAGAAACGTATAAAAAAAAAAAAAGACAAAAGCTGACTCTATTTAGACAAATTAGATCCTTTCTATCTACAGAGGCTGCCATGATATTTTGCATGTTTTAGTTTTTCCACATATCTCATATTGTATCACTTGCTGGGGCCAGGCGAGCCAGATAACAATCAGGCCCTTAGAATCCCCGTGCAAACAGGCTCTGAAAATTTTTGAAAAAAGGTATCATCACTGTAACATACTGCATAAAGCACAATCTACTAACTTTTGAAAAGTTTAGGATATTTTCAAATCTATGTGCTGTTTACAAAATCTTAAAAGGCTTGTCTCTCACCTGTTTGTGTAAGTTCATGTGTTGTTGTGGCTTTGTGAGGTCCACTAGAATAGCTTCCATACATGACTGCGTTCCACCCTTCCGAAGCTCAGCATTTGTACAGGCAGCCTTTTCTGTTAAAGCGCTCACACAGTGGAACTCTGCTCCAGACAACATAACAAACTGTGATTCATTTGGTGAATTTAAAGCTAAAACCAAAAAACATTTCAAACTCTCACAACAATGCACCCACTAACATGTAAGACAAGGGGTGTGTGCGACTGGGTGTAGTGTTGTGTGCTGTGCATGCTGCTACACCCTTTGATTATGTAGTGTGTGTGTGTGTAGTGCTGCTATATGTCTTTACCTAATGAGTGATGTGCTTTGTGTGTGTTGTATTTATTTGTGATGTTTGATGTATTTATATGTGGTATATTTATCTGTATCTAGGGACTGCAGATACAAATTAGCCTAAGGCTAACTCTGGTACAATGCATCAAATGGTAACATTTATGTTTTAATTGCACATGGTCCTTTTAAATTAATTAAGTTGACTGATTGATTGATAGGGTGTTGTGTGTAGAATTTTGAGGGAAAAAAATGAATTTACTCCATTGTGGAATAGCTGTAACCTAACAAAATTTGGAAAAAGTGAAGCATTGAATACTTTCCGGATGCACTGTATATATATAAAAAGTTTATCACTTAAGGCAAACTTTAAAATAATAATTTCAACAACAGTTCAACAGCATCATAATAAATCAGAGAAATTGTTGAATAGTCTCTTGACTTTTTAAATAGACTATACAGACTAGACTTATGTTGGGACCCAGATTCATGGAAACCCATGTAAAACTCTATCTTCCAAAGAAAATCAAACCTGCCGAGTGGTACATTTTATTTTATTTTTTAAAGTCAACATCTGTAATTTCATATTTTATGCGAATTTTAAGTTTGCTCAGAAACTTAAACCGGGAATGTTCACGTATCCAAAAAGCGCTGGTCTCATGACTCCTTTTACTACATCCAGACCGCTGTGGCCGTCACCATGGCAACCGCAGTGGTCTGGCTGAGAGAAAAGACAAAAGGATGTGAGATAAGAGTTAGTGTTGTAAGAGATAAAAGAACTGGATTCAGTCAGACAAACTCCAGAACCTCTAAAGAATAGAGACATGTGGAAGGTTTATGGGATGGCGTTGGGGACAAACAAAGTTTAACACAAGAAACTGGCATTTCCCGTAGACTGGAGTTGCCTTGGCAACAAAAAACCTTAAAAAGTGGGTTTTAGAATTTGCAAAATCTCTGGTGCAGGGTTTTTTTTATTTTTAAAGAGGCATCAAATAAATTCTCAGTAGATATTTGAATTATATTAAAACTACAGACTATATTTTCAAAATTCAAGATTATTTTGTTTCAGTGTAAGAGACTTAATTTTACTATTTTCATAACTGTAAAGAATTCAGGAAGAATTATTCAATCCACAAAAAAAATAAATTAATTAAGTGACATTTACACAAGAAGCAAATCTTAAAAATCAGCTCTGAAAGCAAAACTTTAAAGATTCACAAGAAAGGTTTTTAGAATAGACAATTCAACACAAGTTTATGAATTTCCATCAAGGAAAATAACTATGAAAAACTCAAACTGTCCAAATTCTGGGTATGTTCATAAAAACCGTTTAAGTTGAAAGGAAGAGTTTACAAATTTTTCAAGAAAAAAAGGAAGCGTTCTAGTCCCAACATCATGACCAAATCTACAACCGCTATTTGTAATTAATAATCCATGTGTAGTTGATATAACATACTGAAAGATAAAGACAAAAGGAAAGATCACAGTCTCAGAAAACATGTATATATATATATATATATATATATATAAATTAATAAACCTTCAAGTAGAAACTCTGCTGTGAAGCTGCAGAAACCAAACATTTCAGTTTAGTTCTACAAAAAAAAGAAAAAAAAAAAGAGCAGTTTTAAAATGTTTTCAAACATGTTTTGAGTTTGAAAACTTTAAAATGAACCACCTGAAGCTGAACATCGACATTCTTCATGATAGTTTATCAAAGGAGCTAATGTTCAGTAAAGCCCGACTGGAGTATATATTTTTAAGGCCAAGATGACTAGATAGTGGGAGCAAATAAAGTAATTATTATTTATAAAAATGTCAACGATTCCTCACATTTTGTTATCAAACCCTTCGGACAAAGTAATGTCATTGAGTTTTGATATTTACAGTTCAAACGTGAACTTTATAAGTATAAAATATAACCAACAAATGCACATCAGGCTGCCGTCTCAAAGACTGGCAGTCAAAGTGTTGCCTTGCTCTGCATTTGCATAAAATAGACTTCTCTACTTTGGCCCCGCCTAGGCAGCGGCATAGCAGCCACTTGTCTCTTGTGGTCAATGGGGTGACGGGGTCCCAGCCATGCTTGACAGCTTTGTAAAAACAGTGATGTTGGTGCATCATTGCTCAACAAACAACGTAATGATCCTGTTTAACACCCATGGTGCTTTCCTACATCAACTGGTAAAATAAAAGTTTTCATATGCGCAAAAGTGACAGTGACAATTATATGTTCATGACAGAGTCATATCAGCTGATATATCAGTCAGGCTCTAATGAGGAGCAATCAATCAATTACTTGACTAATTTCCAGCTTCAGCTGTGAGAAACTGTGTGTGTGTGTAAGCTTGTGTGCGTCCACATACAGAACATGATGCATTTTTTTTTCCTATTTCTAGTCAAACACAAAAATTTCAGACACTTTATTGTAGGCATAAAAAACTGGAGGAAATTCTGCATTTTTAAAATCTTTGTCTCAGTGTGGATGCAGCCCTGCATCAGTGACAGAGAGTAAAGCTCCACTCAAATTTAAACACCCAATAATATCTGTACATCAGAGTCATCAAAGAGACTTTATTACAGCTTGTTAATTGTTAAAAACAAAAGTCATCAGAAATAACACACTGTATGCCAAAATCACATTTAGTGAATTAAAATTTTCTCCTCGAGTCCAAAAGCAGGACACAGACTGTGGAGCTGATGTGGAGACACGGCGTCAGCGGCAGCCGCACTCGTCCACCACCATGTCCTGGTAGTGCTGAAGCACCACGTTGTCGTTGTTGTCGTAGTAAAGCATGGAGATGGGCGAGAGGCGGATGGGCACACAGCAGGGCTGAGGCGTCCCGCGGGGGTCCAAGGAATGGACCAGGGTCTGCAGGATGGCGTGGTTGGTGCCGTTCAGGGTCTCGCTGAGGGGGAAGGGGCACTCACCGTGGCAGTAGTTTGCCATGTAGCCCTGCGGAGCAATGACCCAGTCGTTCCAACCCACTTCCTTGAACTCGATGTAGAGGCGGCGGGCGTTACACACGTGGGTAGGGATCACAGGGACTTTAATCGCGCTCCTCCTTCGTCTGGACCGACACTGGCTGGTGCTCAGTGACACGACCACCAGCGAGGCCTCCACCGCTGGCAGGGTGAAGACTGGGTCCAACGAGAAGGAGCCCCCGGGATGGAAAGAAAGAAGGTCCTCTGGGTTCTCGTTGACAGGCAGCAGCTCTAAAACCAGGCCGTAGTTGCGGCCTGGCGTCCTCCAGCTTTCTGCCAGAGACGTGATGTTGATGATCACGGAGGCGGGTTCTGGTTGCAGCTGCACCGATTGCGACAGCACCAGCCTGCGGTTGACCTCGGGATCGGCTCCCCTCAGCGTGGCTCGGACCACTCTGTAGAGGGACACGCTGAGGGCCCGGGGCCTCTGCAGGACTCCTGCTGAGCCCAAAGTCCAGTGGAGCTTGATGTCCAGCTGAGCCAGAGACAGCTGCTCCGCAGGCTGCAGGACCGAGACGTTGAAAAAAAGCTGCTTCACCAAACACGTCCGACAGCCGCCGCTCATCAGCCTGCCTGCACGACACCAACACGGACAGGTTTCAGCCACCCACCACCTCCACGTTCAGAGGTGTGTCACAGACGTCACAAATTAAACCTACATACAGCCACCACAGGACTGTTCCATGTACCAAGAGAACCATCTGAAAGTGAACTTGGACCATGTCGGACCTCCTCAACTGCTGAAGACATCTGGAAGAGTGCAAACCAGGATTTCTGAAGCAAAGTTTATTTATTTTTAAAAATGAATCACTGCCTCACAAAAACCATTTCAAAGAAAATGAAAGACATCAGCGGGCCGATGTAAATCCTGCACACGCCGAACAAGCATGACATCATCCCTTACGTTAATCAATCACAAATATTATGCTGATCAATATGAACTTCATGAAACAATATGAATGTACGAGGTCTGTTAGAAAACTATCCGACCTTTTTATTTTTTGCAAAAACCATATGGATTTGAATCACGTGTGATTGCATCAGCCAAGCTTGAACTTTCGCGCTCATGCGTGAGTTTTTTCACGCTTGTCGGTTGCGTCATTTGCCTGTGAGCACGCTTTGTGGGAGGAGTGGTCCAGCCCTCTCGGCGGATTTTCATTGTCAGGAAAATGGCTGAGCGACTGCCGCTTTGCTGCATCAAAATTTTTTCAGAAACTATGAAAGACAGCCAGGTGGAAACCATTCGGAAAATTCAGATGGCTTTTGGTGAAGATCTTATGGATATCACACAGATTAAGGAGCATTACAACTGGATTAAAGACGGCCCACAGTGGCTGAGGGTGCGCCGCACTTCGAGCGGCCATCGACAGGCTGAAACGACCAGATCATTTCCAAAGTGAAGGCTGTGTTGATCCGGGACGTCGTCTGACTACCAGAGAAATGGCAAGAGAGGTGGACATAGCACTTTTTCGGCACATTACACTGTTACAGGAGATTGTGTAATGAAAGACGTGTGGCGGATTTTGCGCGTCAGGACGGAGCCGCTAATGGCGCAGAACAAAAAGCACCTCCGTGTTGGAAGTTTCACAGGACATGCCCAGCTCTTCCACCATTCGGAAGATTCAGACAGCTTTGGGTGGCTTTTCAGTCGAGTGAGTATCCGAGAAATTGTCGAAGATCTGGGCATGTCACATGTCCTGTGAGACCAACACGGAAGTGCTTTCGTTCCGCGCCATTAGTGGCTCCGTGGCGAATTCCTCCGCTCCTGTTTTCATGACAAAATCTCCTTTAACAGTGGAATGTGCCGGGAAAGTGGTATGTCCACCTTTTCTGCCATTTCTCTGGTAGTCAGATGTCGTCCCGGATCAACATAGCATTCAGTTTGGAAGTGATCTGGTCATTTCAGCCTGTCGATGGCCGCTCGGAGCGCGACGCACCCTCCGCCATTGTGCGCCGTCTTTAAACTGGCTGTACCACTCCTTAATCTGCGTGATGCCCATAAAATCGTCCCTGAAAGCCGTCTGAATTTTCCTAATGGTGTCCACCTGGCTGTCTCTCACAGTTTCTGGAAAAATTTGATGCAGCGCTGCTCCAGCCGTTCAGACATTTTCCTCACAATGAAAATCTGACGAGGGGGGAGGACCAGTGCTCACTCAAAGCGTGCTCACAGTCGAATGACGCAACCGACAGGTGTGAAAAAACTCACGCAAGCTCACATGATTCAAATCCATATGGTTTTTGCAAAAAAATAAAAAGCTTGGATACTTTTCTAACAGACCTCGTACTGTCTCTAGTCCTGTTGGTTGTGGAGAGACAGCAAAATCTGTTTTCCACAACACGTTTTTGTATCTTTATCTGATATATTCTCTCTCTCTCTCTCTCCTTTGCAAACTTTCTTGTTTAACTTTTCCATATTGGATCACCACTTCTGGAAGTGTACTGCACTCTTCCAGAGTTGCAAACAGGCTCTGAAATCAGTTGTTTATTCATTTAGCTCACACGGTTGAAGTGCAGGATCAGGATCAGGATTCAGATTTACTTTTTCTGAAATGCAGAAGTAACAGTGGTCCCTCTTCTGGACCAAGGCCTTCCACACTTCTGGAGGTCTTGCACAGTAGAAGAATTCCAACATGGTCCAGGTTCAATTCTGACATATTGATAATTCAAAAACAGTGCAGTACAAAGACTTTAGCTCGTTCCGCTTCCTGAAGCGCACAGCGTTATTGCAGAGGTAGCCACCAGCATTGGAAGAACAAAAACAATTTGGGCCACCTTCCCAAACAAAAACACCGCCCACTTTAACAAGATCCAAACTTCCTGGAGACGCTCATGTTTTGAGCGTGATGTTAGCAGGCTGGACGCTAACCGCGGAACCTTAGTATCCCTCTCTATGTTGCTAAATATCTCAGCAGCAGTCGCTATTGTCTCTCCGAAATGTCTCTAAAAGTTGCTCAATTATGATGCATTCCTGTCTAATTTGCATATGCTGGAAGATTAATTTTTTAAAGTTTGGATTATTTTGTTTTTTGGTGGTATCAGGAAGACCAATGGGATTATAGTGATAATTGTGTTTTTTATATAAATACTTTTTGCTGTTTTGTAAAATTTTATTATCTTCAATGAATCATTTGTGTGATATAAAAGTTGTCAGATATGACACTATAGTGCCTAGACAGGATTTTTAGTTCATGTCAAAAAGTTGCTTTTTTTAAAAACATTTTTTAAAGATGTGCTTGTAAAAAGAAAAACCCATTTATGTTGTTTGATGACCCAAAGATCTACGATGTTCTCAGAGAGAAAAAGAAAAAAAAAAAAAAAAAAGTCTTTTTGCCACATCAGTCGTTTTCATAGTGGGCGTGTCTTAGAAGCGATTTTGGACGTAGATATAAAAACTGACACAAAACGTATTTCTCCTGTTTAATATTACAAAAACGAATTTTGTAATACAAACAACAAAAATGTATTGTGTATTATAAACACACTAATTTAGTCAGAGGTGCATTATTCACACAGTCAAAACTTTGGACCTTATAGTGCATCATATCCTTTATGACGCTACAAAAAGAAAAAAAAAAAAAAATCGAAAAAAAAATTTGAAAGTTTAACGTCTCAAACATCACATTTATTTTGTCAAATAATTTGTCTTTTCCCCCCCAAACAACTGCGTAAAATGAAGTCATAACGGTAAGTTCCGGTTCTGGTACCGGTACTTACCCTGGTCCTGCACGTATCGGATGATGTTGCCGCGGACTCCGAACTCCGACACCAAACAGGAGTCTCGGTCTCCGTCCGGACGGTCCTCGGACCTCCGGAACATCCTCCAGAGCGCAGGCGGGACCCGGTGCCGGTTCCGGGAACCCCCCGCGAACCGGGGCCTCCCGGACAAACCCAGGGAGCTGAGCAGGAGCTGCTCCTGACTCCTCACGTGCTCCGGGAAGGCCGGAGGCCAGGCGGCTAGAAAGGAGGCGACGAGGAGTAGAGGAGTCATGTTTGATCAAAGGCGCTCCTGCGCGCGCCGCGGAGGTCACGTTGTGAACCTTAACGAAGGGGCGGGGCCAAACCAGCTGCTACTGGGGGGGAGACCAGGGTTAGAGATACGGCTTAATTTATTTTAAAAAAAACACTCCTGAGGGTGGTTCTGTGTCGCAGGTGCCACAGTTTTGGACTCCAGCTCTCACTCACTCACCTTCAACAGCTTAGTCCAATTAAGGGTCACGTGGGGCTGGAGCCTATCCCAGGCGTCACAGAGCGTGAGGCGGGGTCACACCCTGGGCAGATCCAAAATGTGTTGAATCCTAAATTTTTGAGTGGATTTGGAACAAATGACTTGGTGTGAATGTTAACAGTTTCAAACTTCAGATTTTGTATAAGTACACTCAATTGGATGTTTTATCATTACCCATGATGCTATGTGACAATCCCCAGGCACCTCTGCATAAAAAAAAAAAAAAAAAAAAAATTTTTTTAAGGTTGGTCATGAATATGAGTAAAACATTGCCAACTAAAGTAAAAAAAGTAAAGGTTTGGTAGTCCACCCCAAAAAGGTGAACTTTAAGTAGTCCTCTTTCTTAGATACTTTTGTCTGTGCTGTATATTTGGAGGCAGCTTTTCAAAGGACCAAAAGCAGAAAATGTAGAGGAGCACATAATGACGACGACAGTGGTACGCTGAGGTTAACGCTGACTCATCAGATCAATTAAATAAATAAACAGAAGCAACTTTATGTTGCTTCTGTAAAAATACAAGCCTTGTCTGCCATCTGCTGGACAGTTCAGGAGTGTGCATCCATATCAAATTCTGAACGTAGAATCTTCAGATTGTTATATCTAATAATCACAGCAACATGAAATCAGTTGATTTTTTTTTATATAGTTGGCAATCAATGACTTTGCTTTGAATCATTATTTACATATAGGTATGTACAGTGTTCAAAGAGGAGCAGGAGGCTGTAATTACAGTGTAGAGTCATTCTTTCAAATTCAACGAGTGTTTTCATTCAGCTACTCAAAGCGTATGTGTGCATAGCTCAGACGCAGATTTGTCAACGCACACAGACACTCAGAATAAATAAACACACAGTACACTGATATGCAAGACACCAGACTCACCAAAGTACACTCACATGCACAGTATGCGCACGGCCGTTTGTGCCTCTCGTCACCTTCACCTCAAAGACCAACTTTTTCTTTTAATGACAATGGGAAATTAAAGTTTTCTTTCTGATGTCATCAAGAAGTTAAATATCATTTAAGAGCCACAGTGTGACTTTGATGTTACAACAACAAAATCAGAGTTGTTGACAGAATGGCCCGAGGCAGAGTGTCAGTGATTATTTGAAACACAGAATTTTAAAGACGCAGCCGTTTGTGAACTCCACATTCTATAAGGTCACATTTTAGAAAGACAGCCAGAAAAAGCAGCTTCGTAAGTTGCGTTTTGGTTCACTTTCGCTCCAGAGTGGTTTGGCTTCGGCTCCCGGGTGGTCAGGATGTAATCAGATTTCCAAAGCTGGGTCGGGGTTGGAACATTTTTAATCACCTTATCAGACTCATCATCAGAATCAATCAGGGTTTTCACGTAACTATAAGTTGTGGGTGGACCTACGAGTGCTGCTCGGCTGATTAACGTAGTTCACTCATTCATTACCAAAAATAAGATTACGGACATTTAAAGCACTCACATTGAGAAATGCATTTTAATTCAACTGAAATTGAATTGAAATGCAATCTTTCCTTGTGTCTGCCCCCTAGTGGCAGCAACAATAACAAAAAGTAGAGTTTTAATTCTATAAACTGTCAATTTGGTCTTTTTTAATGCTTTCTTTATTTCAGTGTAGAGTTTTTGTCTGTTTCAAACCTAACCCACCCACACAAAATTTAATTGTTTGTTTTCAAAGAAGCACCTTGAAGAAATTCTGCACATTATAGCTTTTTTTTTTTTTTTTTTAAATCTTGAGATTCATGTCCCCCCCCACAACTTTTTTTAAAATCTTGATTTCAGTGTAGAGTTTTAGTCTGTTCCTAATCTAATTGAACCCACCGTCACAAAAACTTTGAACATTATTCAAAAAGTTTTTTTTTTTTTTTTTTTTAAAGCAGCAGGGTGGGGGGGGGGGGGGGGTTGCGGGACTGTGTTTGTGACGTCCAGACGGGTTTTCCCCAAATGTTGCTGCTCTTCGACTTTTGGCAAAAACAGCAGCTTTATTTCAGTGTTAATTAAAAGTCATCAAGATGCAAAAGCAGAAAGAAATAAACGCGTTGTTCAGACCAACAACAAACCCGACACTGAAGCAGGTCAAAGGTCTCCGAGGTCAGAATGAGGTGACAGAGGCACAGATGTGGGCATGTGCAGGACTTTGGTGCACAGCTGGACACTCGGGAGTCTGGACAGATAGAATCATATTTCACTATAAATCCCTTCACGGAGCTTTGTACAAATTATGGCGAGGAAATCTTAACTCATCAGCGGACATCGTCGGCTCTTCATTGTCTCTTCCGTGATGGTTCATGTGTCGAGGGGAAGTGATGACAGAGTCCACGCCGGCATCCCGCCGAGGCCTTTGACACAAACCTGAAAACCCAATGATCCACGGAGCCAAAGTCCAGCAGAGTCCGTCCGGGATCTGGGTGCAGGTGTACGGGAGGACTTTGGCGTTGCTGGTGTCCACGAAGCGGTGGCGAGCGCTTTAACCACAGGGGTCATGTGGCGTTGACCTCCATGATGTGGTCGTCCGTGGTGGGCAGCACTAAGACCTGCCGGGCGTGGGTGTGGTTAAAAACCTGGCCGGGGCTGAAGGGTTCCAGTCGCGGCATGGCGAGAACTTTGTGCTGCAGGTGTTCGCCACTGCTGGCAGAGTGGGCGCTGCTCCGGCTGCCGATGCTGGCCGTGTCCACCTGCTCGTCCAGGTTCTTGTCCAGCAGGGACAAGCTGTCATTCTCCACACAGCTGTCTGCAAGGAGAGACACATGAGAGTGTGGCCACAGTGAACGCAACATGATCACTGACACCAAGAGGAGACCCCCCCCAAAAAACCCCAAAACATTTCATCTCATAGTTACGGCAATAATCTGAGATCAAATCAAATCTTGACATCACACAGCAAGTTCCAACTAGGAGAGACCATAATCTCCACCGAGGTCCACCCGTGCTCTTCACAGCTCTGCTGACAGCTTCCTTTGATCTCTTATCAAACATACTAAGATCCCTTATGATGGTGACCCTTGACCCAGATTACTTTGGACCTGACGCTTGAATTTTGATCCTGAAGACTTTGACTATGGTGCCCAATCTTTGATCAGGATTGCTTTGACCCTGATGTTTGATTCCAATTCTTTTCACCCTGATCTTTGATCCTGTTCCCTGAACCTCACCACAGAGGTCGTCTTCATTGCTGTTCTTTGCCTACGTCAGTTTGATTCTGTAATCAAGATAAAAAATAAGTTGGGATCAAGAGGTGGATCATGCCTTTGATCCAGAGTATAGTAGTGTTCAGTATAATAGTAGTGCTATGTGACTAAAAAGATTAATCCAGGTTTTAAGTATATTTCTTATTGTTACATGGGAAACAAGGTACCAGTAGATTTAGTAGATTCTCACAAATCCAACAAGACCAAGCATTCATGATATGCACACTCTTAAGGCTATGAAATTGGGCTATTAGTTAAAAAAAAGTAGTAAAGGGGGTGTTCACAATAATAGTAGCATCTGCTGTTGACGCTACAAACTCAAAACTATTATGTTCAAACTGCTTTTTTAGCAATCCTGTGAATCACTAAACTAGTATTTAGTTGTATAACCACAGTTTTTCATGATTTCTTCACGTCTGCGAGGCATTAATTTTGTTGGTTTGGAACCAAGATTTTGCTCATTTACTAGTGTGCTTGGGGTCTTCTGCACATGTCTTATTTAACAGAGGGACTTTGTGGGGGATTCTTGCAAATAAATTAGCTTCACACAGGCGTCTAACTGTCACACCATTTACAGGTAGCTCCAGACTGTCTTTGATCATCCTGGAGCTGATCAAAGGGTGAGCCTTTGCCATTCTGGTTATTCTTCTATCCATTTTGATGGTTGTTTTCTGTTTTCTTCCACACGTCTCTGGTTTTTTGTCCATTTTAAAGCATTGGAGATCATTGTAGATGAACAGCCTATAATTTTTTGCACCTGCGTATAAGTTTTCCCCTCTCCAATCAACTTTTTAATCAAACTACACTGTTCTTCTGAACAATGTCTTGAACGTCCCATTTTCCTCAGGCTTTCAAAGAGAAAAGCATGTTCAGGTGCTGGCTTCATCCTTAAATAGGGGACACCTGATTCACACCTGTTTGTTCCACAAAACTGACAAACTCACTGACTGAATGCCACACTACTATTATTGTGAACACCCCCTTTTCTACTTTTTTTTTTACTAATAGCCCGATTTCATAGCCTTAAGAGTGTGCATATCATGAATACTTGGTCTTGTTGGATTTGTGAGAATCTACTGAATCTACTGGTACCTTGTTTCCCATGTAACAATAAGAAATATACTCAAAACCTGGATGAATCTTTTGTAGTCACATAGCACTACTATTATTCTGAACACTACTGTACAAGCGCAAAGCAAACATGATCCAAGTTCAGTAATAAGACTGTACTGTATTTGTATCATGTTTTTCCATCTGATGCAGAAGCTCAAAGCGCCTTATGAGCTGCTGGCGTGTGAGCGTCCATGACGAAGCAGAACAGCTGCTTTGGTCCCAGCCACTGAAGCTTCTTTAGCTTAGTCAGGCATCTTGGTGGCTTCCCTCAGCAGCCTCTTTTTGTACACATTCGTTTAGAATTCATATGAAAGATCCAAAGCTTACATTTTATTTCCAGGGCAGCACAGTAGCTTAGTGGTTAGCACTGTTGCCTCACAGCAAGAAGATCATGGGATCAATTCCCAACTGTGGCCTTTCTGTCTGGAGTTTGTGTGTCCTTCCCGGCTTCCTCCCACATCCAAAGGCATGCAGGTTAGGTGGACTGGAAACTTTAAATTGTCCGTAGGTGTGAGTGTGTGTGTCTGTCTATATGTGTCTCTGTGACAGACTGGTGTCCTGTCCAGGGTGAACACCACCTCACACCCTATGACTGCTGGGATAGGCTCCAGCCCCCTGAGACCCTTAAATGGAGTAAGCAGATATTGAAAATGGATGAACATTTTATTTGCAGTCACAAACTGATGCAAACAGGTGAAGAGTCCAGTGTGGTCAGTGTGGATGCACCTTTTCTGGACGGATATTAACTCAGTAAAATGCTGAAGGACAAACCTGGTGAGGTCTTACCAGGGTCGGGCTGCAGGGGCAGCGTTGTGCTGTGAGGCAGGTACTTCAGCACTTTGATTTTGGGGAAGGGCAGATGGCCGGCGAACAGAGGCATGACCTCGATCTGCAGCTTGTGAGTGGCGCTGGTGGTTAGCGGCATGGACACCATTCCCGAACTCTTCCCGCACACTGCCCAGTTACTGCTGCTGTCAGCCACTGCAGAGAACACACAGCCTTTAAAGGTCAGTCGTGATACAGCTCAGAGTGGACACCGGCGTAAATAACGGGCCTGACAAAAAAAAAAAAAATCATAAACAAAATAATGGAATGTGCAGCCTTTGATACAATTTAGCCAAGAGATTAAAAAACAAATAAGTCACTAAATATCGCTTTGAGTTAAGCCAATCATTAAGTTTAGAGCAGGGGTGGTGGCCAAATGGCTAGCGCGCTTTGTTTCAGTGCAGAAGGTTCCCGGTTCAAACCCCATTCCTGACACATTTCTCCATGTAATGTGGAGTTGGAAGGGAATCTGGAGTAAAACTTGTGCCAAATCAACATGCAGATCCACCTTGGAATTTCTGTGGTGACCGAGTTGAGGGGGGGGGGGGGGGGGGGGGGGGATTCAATAATCAAGTTTAGAAGAGTAGGGCAGAACTGAAGGATGGTCAAAAAAGTCAAGTGAGGAAAGTCACCATAACCCCTAAAACTAACAGGGTGAGGGGGTCTTTCAACCCCTCACCTCTCTGGCTACGCACCTGTACAGCCTCTGTTATCACTCTGCACTTATGAAAGAATGAGACTGACATGGAAGAATCGATCTTTTTACAGACCAGAGAACAGCAGCATATTGTCGTACGTGAGAGGGTTGGAGAAGAGAAAGTTCAGCATTTCCTCTTGATTATATCCAGCAAACGTACCTTCATACATGAGCTTGGTGGTTCTGAGACCGTCGCTCTCAGTTCGGCTCTCCTCCCCGATCTCTCCCTCTGTAGCCTCCGTCAGCCGTGTAATGCACACCTCCAGCCTGCAGAGGGAGCCAGAGCGACAGTGCTGCTCCCCAGCAGGAGGCAGGATCTCTGCTCTCACGCTGTACAGCGTCTGATCACAAACAGGCACATTTACGCACATGAAAATCAGAAGCAACAAGTCCAAACAGAACCGGAGCGGACACGAGGTGGACTTACAGCAACTCGGTCCAGCTGGAACTGGTAGTGAAAAGGTTTCAAGGCCGAGATGTCCTGGTTGGTGGGAGAGAAGTGAGCAGAGAAGACGCAGTGGAGAGAGGAGGGGAGCTCCTCCTCCCACCTCACCTCCCACAGGCAAAACACACTGTGCTTACTGCACAATGGCTACAAAAAAAAAAAAAAAACAACAACAACAACACAAACACACACTCAGCTTTCACGGGAAAGTCACCAAAGTCTGACTTAACATCAACATCCACCACAGCTGTGATGAAAACCAGCTCAGGCTCTCTGAGAACAGAAAAACTTAAGATATTTTCTAATCCACTGTTTTGTGAGGTGTCAGGTTTTTTGCCTCTGACATCATCTTCCTTCATATATTTATTTACTCACCTGCTGCGTCTTCGTGTTGAGAGACTGGAGCTGCAGCAAAGCCTGTCGTTTCTCTGTCAGCTGTATGTCCGCTAACGTGAAGCTGATGTCAGACACATTCTGCACACACACCTGGATGTACTTCCTACAGGGTCAGGTCAAAGGTCAAATAATGGAAATGCCCAGTCAATGTTGGTGACACGTCTAAAGATCAGCTGCGTTTGGACTATACCTCCTGTGTCCTTCTCTAATCACGCTTCCTTGACATGATGAGACTTCATGAGGACTTAGGAAAAGAAAATTTCGGTTCTACGGTACGGTGATAACTGGACAGCGACTGTTGCTGACGTTAGTCCACTTGTGTCAAACTCTAACTTTTTGAAAGACTACAGAATGTGCTTTAAAAACTAAACAAAAAAAACATGGAATATCAGTTAGTACAAAAGTGAAACCAGTTGATTGTTCCCGCACACCCTTCCATCCACTCGTATTCATCGATACAAATTCAAGTTAGTCAACGAAACACCGTATTTCCCCCGACTAAAAGGTGCGGATTGTTGTACTAGTTTGGGAACTCCTGCAACCTAACCTAAAAAGAGGTGGGATGATGCACAAAAACCAGTTTGGTACATTTTCGGTACGTGGAATCAGGAAACAAAGATCTCTGGCCTCTGGTCTTTGAGGCAGTATGTTGCTGAAGAGTCTTTCCAGATTGTTATGGTGACATGTTTATTTCTTGGGTGCCAATGAGACATTTCCGGGTCATTTCCTTCCATTAGGAACCTTCAAAAGCTAATAGGAACCCAGCCACTCTCAGGTGGGTGGAGTCTCACCTGTTGCCAGCAGAAAGCAGTGAGTGTTTGGTCTTGAAGGGGATGTAGAAGGTGAGCGTCAGCAGCGTGGAATAGATGGACCACGGACAGTCAATGGACATCTGCAGAAAAACCAGAGATTTAACTGTCCAATCTCTCAAAGCATCATGGGTAAGATTATCTGTGTTGTAGTAAAGTAAGTAAGTAAGCTTTATTTATAAAGCGCCTTTCACAGACCAGGGTCACAAAGCGCTACACATGGCGTACAAAAATACTCTAAAAATAACATACGAAAACAATAAAATACAATATTAGGCTAAAAAGCTAACTTAAAGAAATGCGTCTTTAGTTGCCTTCTAAAAGTATCTATACAATCCAGAGAACGAAGGGCACAGGGAAGCTCATTCCAGAGGCTAGGTGCCACCACTTTAAAAGATCTGTCCCAGCGAGTTTTAAAACGGGTACGAGGAACCATCAACAGGTTCTGATTGGACGACCTGAGGCTCCTGGAGGAAGCATAAGGCTGGATCAGGTCCCTGATGTACTCCGGTGCCTGTCCATGCAGAGCTCTAAAAGTCAATACCAGGATTTTGTAATGAATCCTGTAGGAGACAGACAGCCAATGCAAAGTATTAAGAATAGGAGTAATATGGTCCCTCCTGCAGGTGCGGGTAAGCAGGCGCGCAGCAGAATTTTGCACAACCTGCAGGCGGGCCAACTCCTCCTTATTCAGATAGGTGAAGAGACTGTTACAATAATCCAAATGCGATGAGACGAACGCATGAACAATCATCTCAAGCGCTTTTAAAGTCACCATCTTACGGAGCTTAGAGATGTTCCGAAATTGGACCACACAGTTCTTAACCAGGTAATTTGTGTGCTGCTCCAGAGACAGTGACAAAAGCTGAGTGACGGATGATGTTCAAGTCTAAAGTTAGAATTCACATCTTAAACTATCTATGATGGACCCACAGGCAGACGAGATGTCGTCCTTCACTGGAGGGAAAAGCTGATTCGAGTTCCACGTCTGAGTGTTGTCAGAAAACATCTCTCTGAACGTCCTGCACTTTAAACTCAGTGTGTTTAACAGGAATTTATCTAAGGCAGACATCAACAGATTTTAATTATTTTTAGGCCAATGAGGAACAGATTAGATTTTTTTTTTTCCTTTTAATAGCTTATACATTGATGAAACAGCGCCCCCTACAGGACATGGGCATGTCTAAAAATGAGCACAAACACACCTGCATGCTGAGCTATGAACAGGTTGCAACAAGGATTGTGACTGTCAAAGTGTGGTGTTTCAAGAAGCTGCTGATTGGTTAAATTCAAGAAATGTGGACATTTCTGTTGGTGTGGATCATTATTTGTGCCAGAAAAGCAGTCAGTGGTTTTTTTGGCTCCTCACCCTCTGGTCCATGGCGGTCATGGGGGTGTTTGGGTGACTGTAGCTACGTGGTCGGTGGCGGACTTCCCCGTTAGTTAACCGCTCACTGACGGGTCTGTCAGGTCCGGACGGGATGATGCAGAGAACCTCCAGGTGGAACTCTAAGGTGTGGTAGGGAGGGGTGGCAGGCAGACTGATGCTGGTCACTTTCTCAGATGACTGGATGGACAGAAGACTTTCCCCCACCACCTCTGGAGACAAACAGAACCACCGCACCACTCACATGAGATCCAAAATAACTAAAACCCCAGCTTCAAACTGTCCCAGACTCAAACCTCTCTCATTCTGGTCTAACCAGGTCAGGGGATGTTTTTCCAAAAGTGTACAGACTCTAAATACAAATGTTTAACTCTGTATTTGTACTGATGAAAACTTAGGGGGGTTCTTGATCTGGCAAACTAAGGAATATGTTAGAGGTTTGCTAGAAGACAAGGTAAAGCAAAGTAAAGCAAAGATTTCATTCAGGTTAAAGTCACACTTGGCAGAGTCTCTCTCTACAGAAGCTGTACCATTTGTATTAATAACTGATAGAAATCAAGTCTAAGAAAATGTGTTTTACCAAAACTGGAGCAAATTAACCTTTGACCTTGGTACAAAGGTAAATTGTCACCATTTTTGATGTTTTTACTCCATAACATTCAGTCACAGATAGTCCAAACTATATGAGCTTTATGATCATAATTTTCAATGTGATTGGAGAATGTTTTTGATCTCTTTTGAAATCCTTCATTGACCCCTACCTGGCTGCAGCTACCACCTTGGGATACATTTTTTTCAAGTCCCTGTACATAGGTGACCAAAATATATCAAACAGTTCACCTCTAATTTACAACCCCAATTCCAATGAAGTTGGGACAGTGTAAAATGTAAATAAAAACAGAATACAATGATTTGCAAATCCTCTTCAACCTATATTCAATTGAATACACCACAAAGACAAGCTATTTAATGTTCAAACTGATAAACTTTGTTTTTGTGCAAATATTTGCTCATTTTGAAATGGATGCCTGCAACATGTTTCAAAAAAGCTGGGACAGTGGTATGTTTACCACTGTGTTACATCACCTTTCCTTCTAAGTTGATGAATGTTCAAAGAACACCTGTTTGGAACATTCCACAGGTGAACAGGTTAATTGGAAACAGGTGAGTGTCATGATTGGATATAAAAGGAGCATCCCCAAAAGGCTCAGCCGTTCACAAGCAGAGATGGGGCAAGGATCACCACTTTGTGAACAACTGAGTGAAAAAATAAAAAAATAGTCCAACAGTTTAAGAACAGTGTTTCTCAACGTTCAATTGCAAGGAATTTAGGGATTCCATCATCTACAGTCCATAATGAGAAGATTCAGAGAATCTGGAGAACTTTCTACACGTAAGCGGCAAGACTGAAAACCAACATTGAATGCCCGTGACCTTCAATCCCTCAGGTGGCACGGCATTAAAAACTGACATTGTGTAAAGGATCATACCACATGGGCTCAGGAACACTTCAGAAAACCATTGTCAGTTACAGTTCGTCACTACATCTACAAGTGCAAGTTAAAACGCTACAATGCAAAGTGAAAGCCATACAACAACAACATCCAGAAACTCCGCCGCCTTCTCTGGGCCTGAGCTCATTTGAAATGGACAGACACAAAGCGGAAAAGCGTGCTGTGGTCTGATGAGACCACATTTCATATTGTTTTTGGAAATCATGGACATCGTGTCCTCTGGACAAAAGAGGAAAAAGACCATCCAGATTGTTACCAGCGCAAATTTCAAAAGCCAGCATTTGTGATGGTATGGGGGGTGTGTTAGTGCCCATGGCATAGACAACTTACACATCTGTGATGGCACCATCAATGCTGAAAGGTACATCCAGGTTTTGGAGCAACACATGCTGCCATCCAAGCAATGTCTTTTTCAGGGACGTCCCTGTTTATTTCAGCAAGACAATGAAAAGACACATTCTGCACATGTTACAACAGTGTGGCTTCGTAGTAAAAGAGTGCGGGTACTAGACTGGCCTGCAGTCCAGACCTGTCGCCCATTGAAAATGTGTGGCGCATTATGAAGCGTAAAATATGACAACGGAGACCCCGGACTGTTGAACAACTGAAGTTGTACATCAAGCAAGAATGGGAAAGAATTCCACCTACAAAGCTTCAACAATTAGTGTCCTCAGTTCCCAAACACTTATTGAGTGTTGTTACACAGTGGTAAACATACCACTGTCCCAGCTTTTTTGAAACATGTTGCAGGCATCCATTTAAAAATGAGCAAATATTTGCACAAAATCACTAAAATTTATCAGTTTAAACATTAAATTTCTTGTGTTTGTGGTGTATTCAATTGAATATAGGTTGAAGAGGATTTGAAAATCATTGTATTCTGTCTTTATTTACATTTCACACAACGTCTTAACGTCATTGGAATTGGGCTACACACTTTTTGTTTTGTCTGAACATTTTTTAAAACATCCTCATTCTGCAAAAAAGTTATTTTGCATTTATTTCTGGACACAATTTAAATCTGTAATTAAAATATAAGGGTGCCAATAATTCTGACCAGGACTATTCGGTGGGGGGGGGGGGGGGGGGGGGGGGGTCTGAGCTTTTGGTTTCTGAAGAACTGGACTTTCACACAATTTAGAAATAAAACCCCTCAAACTGGTGCTTGCTCTACACGCTCACGCTGAACTGATTTTAGCTCCAGAGTGTCTGTGTCCAAATACTTGTGGTCCTGACGGTGCTGTGTGTTTGCACGGACCAGCAGCAGGGTTGCGGATGCAGGCCATGCAGCTGGCGGAAGGCAGGATGGGCATGGTGTCTGTGTTGCTGAGCTGCAGGGCGTCCCCCTTCTTCATGACGTAGCGTCCCGTCAGCAGAGTGAACTTCACCACCTGCGGCAAACCAGCCAGCAGCGGCTCTGTGGGCACAAAACAACCACAAACTTCTCAAAGCAGCTCTACTGATTAAAGATTAAAATAAATTAAATGGGTACAACAACTCCAGATTCTGGACAGGATGTCTGAGGATGACGTCAGACCTGAGAGAGGTTCCACACTCAGCTGGGGCTCCTGAGAGTAGACTTCGTAGTGCACCAAGGGGTAGATGTGCGGCAGCACAAACTGCACTTGACCCACTGTGGCGCACAGCTGGCGCAGCGTGTAAGTTCCTGGATCAGCACTCTGCAACGGAGATCAATGTTCAGAGGAAGAAAACCACAGCTATGCGGCTTATGTGTGTTCTGGCAAAGAACGCGGCTCTTACGGGTGCCGTAAAGGTGACGCTGTTATTCCCGGGCTCTAACGTCACGTCGTGCACCTTCAGCATCCGCGGTCCTTCCTTCATGACGATGGCGGGAGGAATCAAGCAGTTGGGGGTGTCTGGCGGCGAGACGTTGCTCTGGCGAAGCACGAACAGGTGAGTGTTTCTGCACACGACTCCTGCAGAGTTGAGAGAATTGTCCGAAGGACTCCTGTCCAGAATCTCATCCAGGTCTAAAGCAGGACCAGAAGCCGAGGAGGAGAAAGAACCCGCTAACGAGTTGACCTGGCTGAAGTCTATCGTCCCAGGATGTCTCTGAGTGATCTTTGACCTTCCAAGAGTCCCTGTCTGCTCCTGGTCAAAGTGTATGCTAGCAGCTAGCTGCTGGATGTGCACAGCCACAGGCATCAAACATCGCAGAGTGAGGTCCACCTGGAGGGCGGCGCCAGAGTGCACGGAGGCTGTGGGTGGATGGAACCGCAGGCGTGTCAGGTGAGCAAAAACCGCCATGCTCAGAGTCACCTTCTGGTCTGGAGAAGAGGAACATGAAATTAAACAGGGCAACAAAGAAGAGAGGCAGAAATGCTCTGACAAAGTTTTACCTTCAAAATGCTTTTAAAGTTCCACAAAGACGTAAATCATGTTTTCAGAGTGAGAAAAAAGGACAATGATCACCGCTGCCTGCGTTCACAAAAAAACTGTAAGCAAGATGACTCAGGATGAGTCTGAACGTACGTTTAGATCTCAGTCATGCTGCTGAATATTCAATATAACAAGCGCATCAAAAAAAAAAAAAGGAAGTCAATATTGTGAAAGAGTTAAATAAAGTGGAATATTTATTCCGACAAATCCCACTGAAATTACAGGTAAGAATTTATATTTACTACATGCACTTTACTCTGCCAATCAATGCATTAATGGACGTATTTCGGTTGTTTAAACCGCAGGGTTCAAAGTGTGTGAAAAAAGCATCAGCTTTTAGTTCGTAAATGACAGTGTAGCTAATACCGAGAAACTGACTTCTAATACTGTGTTTTACTGATTTTGAAAGATGATGACAGTGTTTGGGGTTTTATTTTATTTATTAATTTTTCGTGTGATCTTTGAATTTACCCAGCAGCCCCTGCAGTGCTTAAAGTGAAACTGGTTTATCAGAAGCTGACAGTGTAATCTGATGTGGCCGCGTCTGAATCAATACTAACAGTTATGTGTAATAAAGATAATTTTTTTTAGCAGTTTATCGGTTTGTCATTAAAGATAACTTTTCAGTTATCTGATTAACGGTTATCAAAGCTATCTCTTTGGTTAGCTGCGCCCACCACTGGTGTAGAATATATAACATTTTTACTTTTGAAATACCATTGAACTTTTTCACAATACTGTTCATGTGGTATATAATCTTCCGTCTTTGCTAGAATTGTTTAATGTTATATTACAAGCTTCTTTTTGTTGTATATTTATACATGGACATGCACTCACCGGCCACTTTCTTGTGTACTGGAAGGTTGGGTACTGTATCCAGAGTGCCATGGACCATAGGAACCTTTTGAGAATTAAATGGTCTCTCTTTTTTTCCCAGGACACCTCTGATCTGAAGGACAGTGATCTTGATTCGTTTCAGAACAGCAGAGGTCCCTTTAGTGATCGGTGGAACTTACAGGGGAAATAAATGGACTGCATTTATATGGCACTTCTCCATCTGCATCAGATGCTCAAAGTGCTTTACACATCAATGCCTCATATTCACCCTGATATCAGGCTGCTGCCATACAAGGTGCCCACTACACACTGAGAGCAAGTAGGGGATTAAGGACCTTGAACAGGGGCCCTTAGTGATTTTCCAGTCAAGCTGGAATTTGAACAGAGGATCCTAATGTCTCAAGCCCAACGCTTAAACACTAGACCATCACCCACCCCCCCCCAAAAAAAACAAAACAAAAAACAAACAGGGCGTTGAGGTGTACTCACTGTTGTCGACCGACTTGCCGGCAAAAACGAGGATTTCTTGACAAAAGTGTTTCCTGTCATCTGTGGTCAGATTCATGTCACCAGCCAACAAGGCACTGGTCTGCAGGTAACTGTGGTTCAGAGTAAAGGAAACCAAAGAGGGCACAGAAAGATTTTGAGCAGCACTCAGAACTAGGCTGTGTCCAGGATCCACCAGACCTGGATCACAGCTCAGCAAACGAGGTAAGTAGGCTGACTGAGTCTGAGTCAGGTTTGCCGTTCAGTGTGGGAACAGCCATGGAGGCATCGTGCGTGTGTTTGAATAAGGATTGTAGATATCGTGGTTTTAATAAAGGTGGCGCAATCATGTCAAGTGTAGTTTTGAGTGCTGAGTTTAAACTGTCCACAAGACTGTCTACTGACTGGGTATTTGCCAAGCATGTACTAAGATATCAGGCAGTCCAGCTTCAAGTTCAGTCGTAGTTGAGGAGTTGATGCATCGCCGTAGTGATAAATAAGGTTGCTGTTCCACTAAACACGGCAGTGAAACTGTGAACCTAATGAGTGAGTGATCAGAGACCACTGATGTAAGAGGCATGATGTCAGTATTTGTGACAGCAATACCACATGCGAGAACCAAAATCGGTTCTCCCACTAATGTGCATCGAATCATGAACGTATTGCTGGAATCCTAATACATGAATAATTTCCATAAATGATTTGCAGAGGGGATCAGAAGGCTTATTTATATGAATGCTGAAGTCACCAATAATCAGAATGTTACCTGCACTTGTTGACAAGTTAAAGATAAACTCACCAAATTCATCTAAGAATTCAGAGGATGGGCCAGGAGACCTATATACAGTGACAAAGTAATACGGCTGATTTTTATTCTTCTGACTTCGGCAATATGTAGCATCGTGGGCAGAGCAGAGAATCAGAAGTTCAAACGAATTATATTTGTGACCCCCAACAGCTAATAAACTGAAGCGAGATTTATAAATAAGAGCAACACCCCCGCCTTGCTTCACATCACGAGGGACGTGACTAAATGTGTACACCGGTGGGTAGGCCTCATTTAAGGGGAGGACAGCTGTAGGTTTAAGCCAGGTAACCCAATCATATCTCAGTGATGATCAACAATTAGATCTGCACGGAAGGACATCAGGAGATGTCAGGGGCGCTCCGATCGTAAATCTGGGATATTTAACATGTTGGATTGTCTTGGCCCGATATCGCAGCATATGTGGCATCCTCCGATCACAAATCCTGCTGAATGTGACGTGCAGCCAATCAGAAAGCAAGGTGACGGACACACAGAGGAGAAAATAGAATCAAAACAGCTGTTCTGACTTATCAGAAGTCTGGTGGTCGTGCTGTCTCCACTCCTTTTAAAGAACGCCTTTTCTTTTGGTATTGTTTTTTCCCCTCTGTTGTAAATAGTCCACAAAGTATCTCTGTTTACTCCGAAGTCACGTTTAATCTCGAAAGATTTTGCAAAATTTCCTGTCTGACCTGGGAATGTTCGTGTGTG
This sequence comes from Thalassophryne amazonica, assembly GCF_902500255.1. Classification (NCBI taxonomy): domain Eukaryota; kingdom Metazoa; phylum Chordata; class Actinopteri; order Batrachoidiformes; family Batrachoididae; genus Thalassophryne; species Thalassophryne amazonica. The sequence continues at coordinate 6,640,288 of NC_047116.1, read as the reverse complement.
TGGTGGTGGTGTCCTTACTGTGTGGCTGAACACCACACACTGTACGACCAAACCTGTTAGAGCTATGATTTTTTTTTTTTTTTTTTTTTAATCTCCACGTGTGGTCTCTCAGGTTTTGGAAGCCTACAGACAATTTTAAAATCCTGCCATGTGAACCAGGCTTAAGTCAATTGATTCCACACCCACATTCATCATAAGCCTTGTAGGGTCTCTAATAACCTGCTCCGTGGCCTGCTGTCAACTTTTGTGATTTTATTTCTCAAGATCATTGTGATGCAGTTATATTTGTACCAAACGCAGTGCGTGTTTTTATGTTATTATCGTTTATTCTTATATTTCTTGGTTGTAAAGAGAAATATGGAATCCACTTTCCATGTTTTTATTGGGTGTAAATAAAGTGAAGCTGATTATTCAGACAGTCTGCATTAGTTTGTTACTGGGGTCTAAAAAAAAAAAAAAAAAATGGACTGCTGAGTTGATTTTTGTTATGTGCTCACAAAATTCCATCATCGATAGTCTCAAAGGTACAACAAAACTTTTCACCTGTCTGAAGAGACAAACAGCAAAAAAAAAACAAAAAAAAAAAAAAACTGGCAGAGTAGGTGTAAAGCTGTTCATGCAAATACAGTAATTCATAGCCAAACCAACCCTGTACATACAGACAAATCACATTCCTGTATTTTCCAAACTATAAATCATGTTTGGGTTTTTTGTTTGTTAGTTACACTTGTTTTGCTGCTCCTGTCACATATTTTTGAGACAACATACATTAAAAAACATTAACATTATCATCTACACGCATGCCAAGTTGCTCTTGTACACTGATCTGAAAGAGGTACTGTGATTCACACTCCGGAGCAGAAGGCAGCGCTAATGCAGCATTAACCTGGATACCGACTGCTGAAAAACAAGCTCTGAATGAGGAATAAATACTGGGTCTCAAAGCAAGAGAAATCAATAACTCATGTTTTCAAACTCAAAGACCACACTTTAATAAAGACAGGGAATAACCTTAGTACTCAAAACTCCACTTGGTTGAACTTTGAGATAGCTAGCACAGCAACTTGGATGACAATTAGGCTAAGGTAAGGCTAACTATCCTGTTAAAAAAAGTATTGTCATTTTAACACAATGAGAAATGTGCACACATTTATCTCTGAAAAGATATTTTCATTTGTTCTGTGGCAACACGAAGCAGTTTACTCAGGTTCTTTGTGCCTCATACAACAACATTAATGAGCCTGTTAGCTTCTGCTTGCCAATTCAGTGTTTGTGTTAAAAATAAACCACTGATTAAATTCACTGTTTTTGTTGCATGAAACAGCGGCACATTTTGAAAATAAAAGTGACACATTTCACCCCCCCCCCCCCCCCCCCCCTTCTCTTTATGAAGCATTTTTGGAGCGATGCAACTCATGCACCAGTGTGAAATATATTCTGGAAAAGAAGGTATTCCTTACATCTGAAAGTGTGCAATGCATCAGCAGTCACCAAACTGGGAGGAGGTGACTTTAAATGAGTTATTTCCTCTCAGACACCTCTCTTGGCATTAGCAGAAATTTAACATATTTGGTGTTTGAGTGTTTCCACATGAAACTGAGTCTACTTTCAGCGTTTTATTTTGAAGGATACTCTTCAGTCCGGCCCAACAGTTTCTGGCACTCTGCGATCTGTTTCCTGGTGTGAGTGACAGGCAGGCTCCACCCCTCCGATACATATGACTTCAGAGCTTCTTGCAGGAAGGATTCTGCCCTCTCAGGCTCACCCTTCCTCCTGATACACACACAAATACATCAACTTACATTCTCAAAAGGTAACTGCAAAAATAAATTTAAGAAAAGTTTTTAAATAAATGTTGTAGGGTGCGTAAAACTTTTGCACCACGCTGGACAGGAGCGTGTGCAGATTGGAAACGCCGCTGCATCAGTTTTCAAGTCCTCAAAGGACCTTCAGAGCCGCAGACTGCAAGTTCACGTTTTCTTACATGTAGAACTCAGCCAAGCTTTTCCCAACCAGTCTGGCAGACCTGAGCCGGCCGATGGCTCTGTACATCTCCATGGCAGCGTGACACAGCTCCTGTGATAAGAAAGAGCCAATGAACGAGGACCAGAGAGAAGACAAACCAGTAAAAGACTTGGGGGGAGCTGAATCCATCACGTACAAGATAGTGGCGCTCGAAGGCCTCCACAGACGACAGAGCTTCCTTTAGCTTCTTGTAAGGACTCTGCAAACTGTTGACTGTGACAGAAGACAAACAGGAGGCGTTACATCATGACATCACAAAGAGAACGTTCCAAAATTAAGGATAAACAAGCAAAGTCCATCAGTCTGGAATACAAACATTTGTGCATCGATTCAATCAGCAAGACAAAAAAGAAAACTGACACGGTACAAAACATCTTTTCAGGCCAAAAAAGAAAAATAAGTTCACAGGTGGGGGGGGCTGAGTAAGATGTGACCACAGCGCACTCTGGTGGTCAAACTGCTTTTGAACTAAAAGCAGTCACTTCACATTAAACTTGTGTTGCGTTTAATCCGTTCTTGTTTCCTCACATTTGAGGAAAATAAAATCCTTCATTGCACAGGAATCAGAGAAAACCTACCAGTCTCTGGTCTCTCATCCCCCAACCCAGCTAACAGATCCACTGTCCTGTTCAGGTCCTCAGATGTTGGTCCTTTTTCTGAGACAAGGCCACAGAGGTCCCCCAGAGACTTCAGCTGTGACGTCAGACAGGAAGGAGGAGACAAAAGCAATTTATTAAATATTTTCAGCTCGATACACAAACATCATGTTTTTCCAAAACTGCTTCCTGTTCAGGTTCGAGGTTTTAGGAGGTGAAGTGAACAATGAATGAGTTTCTCTTCTTGCACACGACTACAGCAGCACTTTCTAAAAACACTGTTCAGTGACTGAATGACTGCTTGGACAAGGTTATAAAGGTCATAGCGAGGTCAAATTCATCCGAAGAGCTGATTAGCAGGACGTCCATGTACCCTTTAGAGATAACCTACAACCCCTGGCAAAACATTATTCAGTTGTTTAATTTTGTAGAAAAAAACGCAGATCACAGACATGACACAAAACTAAAGTCATTTCAAATGGCAACTTTCTGGCTTTAAGAAACACTATAAGAAATCAGGAAAAAAAAAATTGTGGCAGTCAGTAACGGTTACTTTTTTAGACCAAGCAGAGGGGGGAAAAAAAAAAATATGGAATCACTCAATTCTGAGGAAAAAATTATGGAATCATGAAAAACAAAAGAACGCTCCAACACATCACTAGTATTTTGTTGCACCACCTCTGGCTTTTATAACAGCTTGCAGTCTCTGAGGCATGGACTTAATGAGTGACAAACAGTACTCTTCATCAATCTGGCTCCAACTTTCTCTGATTGCTGTTGCCAGATCAGCTTTGCAGGTTGGAGCCTTGTCATGGACCATTTTCTTCAACTTCCACCAAAGATTTTCAATTGGATTAAGATCCGGACTATTTGCAGGCCATGACATTGACCCTACATGTCTTTTTGCAAGGAATGTTTTTACAGTTTTTGCTCTATGGCAAGATGCATTATCATCTTGAAAAATGATTTCATCATCCCCAAACATCCTTTCAATTGATGGGATAAGAAAAGTGTCCAAAATATCAACGTAAACTTGTGCATTTATTGATGATGTAATGACAGTCACCTCCCCAGTGCCTTTACCTGACATGCAGCTCCATATCATCAATGACTGTGGAAATTTACATGTTCTCTTCAGGCAGTCATCTTTATAAGTCTCATTGGAACGGCACCAAACAAAAGTTCCAGCATCATCACCTTGCCCAATGCAGATTCGAGATTCATCACCGAATATGACTTTCATCCAGTCATCCACAGTCCATGATTGCTTTTCCTTAGCCCATTGTAACCTTGTTTTTTTCTGTTTAGGTGTTAATGATGGCTTTCGTTTAGCTTTTCTGTATGTAAATCCCATTTCCTTTAGGCGGTTTCTTACAGTTCGGTCACAGACGTTGACTCCAGTTTCCTCCCATTCGTTCCTCATTTGTTTTGTTGTGCATTTTTGATTTTTGAGACATATTGCTTTAAGTTTTCTGTCTTGACGCTTTGATGTCTTCCTTGGTCTACCAGTATGTTTGCCTTTAACAACCTTCCCATGTTGTTTGTATTTGGTCCAGAGTTTAGACACAGCTGACAAACAGCTTTTGCAACATTGCGTGATGATTTACCCTCTTTTAAGAGTTTGATAATCCTCTCCTTTGTTTCAACTGACATCTCTCGTGTTGGAGCCATGATTCATGTCAGTCCACTTGGTGCAACAGCTCTCCAAGGTGTGATCACTCCTTTTTAGATGCAGACTAACGAGCAGATCTGAATTGATGCAGGTGTTAGTTTTGGGGATGAAAATTTACAGGGTGATTCCATAATTTATTCCTCAGAATTGAGTGAGTCCATATTTTTTCCCTCTGCTTGGTCTAAAAAAGTAACCGTTACTGACTGCCACAATTTTTTTCCCTGATTTCTTATAGTGTTTCTTAAAGCCAGAAAGTTGCCATTTGAAATGACCTTAGTTTTGTGTCATGTCTGTGATCTGCTTTTTTTCTACAAAATTAAACAACTGAATGAACATCCTCCGAGGCCGGTGATTCCATAATTTTTGCCAGGGGTTGTAGTAACTCAGCAAACCTTCACCACAGACATGAGGTGGAGCGACAGACAGACAGGTGGTGAGACAAGGACACGCTTCTGGGACGAGGGGAGAGTAAAACCTGTGTGTAATCCTCAGAAATGGAATGTGAGCCAGACTCTCCGAGATCTTTCACCATAAAATGATCCTGTTGGGTCCAGCAAACGGCTGGCCGCCCGACCCACAGTTTAAACAGGCGACCCAACGGACGGTCGGCCGGCCCACAGTTTACTCTGGAGGCAGGATCTCTGATCCCGTTTGCTTTCGCAACAGGATCAGGATCGTATTAGGGTCCGTCACATTCATGTTGAATACAGCAGTTCACATGGTATTAATTCTCTTCTGTTCATTTCCTGTGAAATTCTGACATGGTTTTTGTACGCTGGATGCCCCATGAAGTCCTGTTTTAGTTTGGTTGTGAGTTATGACGCTGTAAACTCTAAACCCAACAACCCACTGGCAGTACTGAAAGGTATGTTTTAAACAATCAGTAAAAATTACACCATCACAGCTTGAAACTCCTACAGTAGAAATTAATGTTGGAATTTTAAAATTCCTGACTGTGTGCACCGGATGCTTCAGTCAGGTAAAATAGGTCATAGGTAAAACAAGGCATGTCATGAAAAATGGTGTACTTTACATCTCATAAAAAAAAAAATAAAAAAAAATTCTGGAAATATTAAAATTGTTAAACTTTTTTTTTATTAATAATTACTTTAAAATTCTGGATTCCTCAGTGCAACTGTGAGTGACCAGGCTGAGAGACAAAATCCTAGCTCATCCTTGACTGGACTGCAGGTTATAAGTGGTTCCTAGTGTGTCCTGGGTCAGGGTTCTTACCTTGTCAGTGGCGTAGGCCCACAGACCGACAGTATGAGAGCAGTTTGCAGCCAGCTGAGCCTGATCACAGCAGCCCTCGATTCTGTGGAGAACCTCCAAGCAGCTGAGGAACACCCAGCAGTCCAGCGCCCCCTCAAGGACAGACACCTGAACAGCAGCAGCAAAGACATCATCTTAGGGATCAGGGGTCATCAATTAAGCCAGCATCACATGGGAGACCCAAACAAGAAATAATGCTGATCTGGTAAGAATTCTGATTTATGAATTTGGTGTTCGATGTGTCAGGAGAATACACGTCTGCCTGACCCGATGGGTATTCGTGTTTAGTTGCTGAGTTTTTCATTTTTTATAAAGTTCAGAACTCCAGAGATGTTGTGTCATGTTGGCTAATCTAACCAGGGAACAGAAGACATGCAGTCGAACTGCACAATATACTGATTTTGAGCCCAAACACCGTCCTGGACTAAACTGCTACATAAAGAAAGTGCATGGGTCGACCTAAAAACATAGTAAAGTCCTTCTTGTCCCCACTGAGCAGGAGAAAATGCCATTAGATGCATCTGCCAGCATGAACAACCCCTACAGAGGTAAATGTGAGCATAAAGTAACATTATCTTAGCTTCCTGTACATTCAGCAGAGGCGGTCTCCACTGAGACATTATAAGTCGATTGTCAAAGGTCTCAATCCCACCGGATGCAGGAAACCAACCTCTCGTGGGCAATCGAATTATAATGTCAAGAAGCCAACAATGCTTTTGCTGCCTTTTACAGTTGTTAATCATCCTGTCCAAAGCAGACAGTGATCGCAACAGTATCACTTATGGTCAATTGTGTTATCTGCACAAAACAAGGGAGCAGCGACCTTAATCAACAAGCCCATCCTTCAACTTGTACAAGGTCTTAGCAAGATATAATCTACAGTGGCAAGGTTCATCACAAACCATGAAGACCTTGTGGTGTTATCAGGTAAACACAAAACTACTGCCGGCAAAATTAGGACATAAATAAACCCAAGTTTGTATTCGTCAAAGGTCCCTGCAGGGAAGTTTTTTATTGGGCAGAAGTGCTGCAGAACATAGATACAACAACAAAAAAAAATAGAGGCATTTCATCTGGAGGCCGCGTGCAGCCGCCTCCAGATAAAAAGCTGCATTGTGTCTTTTTTTCAGAGCAGACTGCTTTTTTGTGCACCCGTGCCGAAAACATGTAATTTAATCCATTAAAAAAGCAAACAAACAGCATTGGACCTGTAACCCGGAGGGCAAAATGTGCAACAATAAAACGGCAGACAGAAGTGACTGTGCCATCGACTTTTGTGCCAACTTTCACTGTGTCAAGATATCCCGTAGACTTTGACCTCGCATTCAGCACTTCCTTGACCTGCTCTGCCTTCAGCGAGGCAGGTTTATTAAAAAAAAAAAAAAAAAAAAACATCTCATCAAGTCACACATTAGAGTTGAGTCATTTGAGTCGCTCTGCTCCTCTGAAGTTTGGAGCTCAACATTACGAGGCAGAGTCTTTTGGCAACAACTTCTAAATTCATCCAACGTAACCAGAGTGGAAGTCCTCTCAGTCGGTGAGAGTCTGGGTACCTCCAGCAGGCGCAGCTCCTGGACACAGTTGTGGAGCAGCTCCAGGGCTCTCTGCGTCACCTCCCAAGGCCTCTGGAGGAAGATGAGCAGCGTACACTGACGGGAGAACAGGTAGCTCCTCAGATCCAGCAGGCTGGCCTCACCACGCTGGATCCCGTCCCTCTTCTCCATGTCGATAGGTCGCCGGAGCAGCAAACCGCTCCAGCTGCGCACTGGAGCGCAGAAGGAACCCAGCCAGTTGGCGGTATCTGTGGCAGGAAACGAGCTGATCAGACTCACGTTCCAACTCTGCAAATACAGCTGAAAGTCTTTGGGTTTAGAACCCAGCTCAAGAAGAGATCTGAAGAATGCTGTGCTTTAAACTTTTTTTTTTTTTTTGCATTTGGTATTTATGAAATAAATGTGTAATTACAAATAATCATAATAAATAAAATGAGACAGCTGATACATAAACCCTGCTCATCTCATACACACAAAAAGTGTACAAGTCAATATATTACCATATTTTCCAGAGCACATCACCCTTTTTTTGTATTATCAGCTTCTTAATTTGGTATTTTTGTGCATTATTGAACCATAGTTTTTTATTTTGACAATTTATTCTGTTATTATTGGAGTTTATTTTGTTTTGTGTTTTAATTCCTGTGAAAGTCCCATAAAAAAAAATTGTAATTATTTTTTATTAATAACAAATGTGTGATTTTTCAGTAAATAAGTCACAGGGCCTCCCAAACTAGTAAAAAGTCAGAACTGACACTCTGGAAAATAAGTTCTGTTCATCATGGCACATTTAAACATGTAGGACTTCATCATGAAATCATACATACCAATCAAATACATATTTCGCTGATTGTTAGGATATACAAAAAGAAAAAAAAAAAATCCATCACGCACCAGTGAAGATAATACCCGCCAGCTGCCGCTTCGGATGCACACAAACTGACTGTTTATGAATTTTTAATCACCTGATACTATAAATGTGGTTTTGTTTAACAGTTTTTGATACGGTTTGGTTAACACACCAAAGCAGCTGTTTGTTCCCTTGACACACACAGTTTAAAGGGGATAGAGAATGTTTCATGTTTTTGGTGTTAGTTCAGAGTCTCCCCGCTGTGGGGAAAACACACGAAGTGCCAGCAAGTTTCAGAACCTCTGTTTCAAGTATTTCTCCTTTTTTGAATTGCCCCTAGAAAACAGGCCAATCCGTTTTTGAGAGAAAACTTACATCACTTTTTCACCAATACCCCCCCCCCCCCAACACACACACACACACACACACACACACACACACACACACACACACACACACACGCCCCTTCGAAATTAATTATTCATAAGGTTGTGCCCACCCATTCGTAACACTCGAAGAGAAGCAATGTCGAGCTCCAGGTGTGCTTTCCCAGGCTGTTTTAGCGGACTACGATCTTCCTACGGAAAGCAATATACGCGATCACTGGCTTTTATTCATTTTTAACCGCATCCCCAGTACATACAACCGCTGACTATTTCTTTGCTCTGTGCATTTCACGGAGGACTGTTTCACAAACCTTGCACAATTTCGAGCTGGCTTCAGTCGGCATTTAATACTCAGTAAAGGGTCAGTTCCGACTCCGCGACAAAATCAACCCCAGCAATCAGTACAGCCTGTAAGTATCACATTTTCTTTTGTTTTAAATTTGTGTTGCGCCATATTCCTGTTGTAAGAATTGCACGTTAGAATGGCACGTTAGCTCTGGTTTGTTCCTCTAAAGGGAATGAGCTAACCCCTTAGCAGCTAGGGATGTGTATCGAGAACCGGATCCTTTTGGGTATCGTTAAGAAATGACTCGATCCACCGACATCAATAAGCTTTGTGCTTAACGATTATGTTGTCGGCCCTTCAGAGTGGCCGTTGTTTTGGGGGGTGTTTGTCAGGAAACTGATCATTTCTGTATTCATTACAGACCCTGCAGCGGGTCCGTAAACAACTTTTCTGCAGCGCGGCTTTGCTTTGAACCTTGAACCAATCGAAGCAGTGTTTCGCAGATTGAAGCAATGCTTCGATTATTCTTTCTTTTGCTTAATTTTCTCCTGCTAAAACCCTAAAGAGCATACGACTGTGAGTATTATTTACCTTTTCTATGTTAAACCGACCTGTTATGGTCTTCTGAAACAGTTGATAGATGTATTTTATAACTTAAAAATGGGAGCGATGCTAACACGTTAGCATGTCTATGGCATTTTCAATGTTAAAAGTTAGCATTGCAGCTCTCATAACGTTCGGGTGCATTTGTTTTCAAATTGTAATATTTCTTAAATTTATTTTTGTTTATATATTAATAATCTATTGATTATTATATACAATTTTAGAGAAAGAGGCAAAAAAAACCTGAATAGAAACAGAAAATATAAAAGCAATGAAAATAAATAATGCTTTCTTTTCAGCAAGGGCAGCCAATCAGCGCCACCTACTTGCATTTCATAATGAGGTTGCCAAATAAGCTCCGAAACGATGCCATTAAAGGCAAACGACGCATTCTAAACCCACCATAGTAACATAGCTGTTTCAGAGAGCCTTTTAGTAAGGTTCTGAGCCATTACAGACCCAACCAATTTTTTTGGGGCTACATATCACATCACAGAACAAGGATTAATGCCCCATTCAACCTCTTTCTATCACCTTTAATATTTTTTTCAGCTCTAACAGACTATTAACCAGTGGTACAAACAACAGCCATCAATTTGACACTCAGACACCCTTCAGCAGTGTTCCTGAGCACTTTCAGGGCACTCAGACACGCACCTCCAGCTCCAAAGTTCAGGACGTACTGAGTGAAAAGAGCATCGAGTTCGTCATACTGGACCAAAGCATCTTCAAACTGCTGCAGCATCTCAAAAACAAAGGCCAGCTCCTCCTGCACAAACAAGCACAAACACTGTAAAGAAAACTACAAAGTAGTTCAGTTTGCACTTGGGTCCATAAGTATTTGGTCAGTTTTTTCATTGTTGTTGTAATTTTGTCTCTGTCCACCACAACAATGGAGTTGAACTGAAACAAAACATGCATGTCATGTAGATTTTCAGGTTTAATTCAGGAGTTTAGAAAAAATATCCCTTAACCATTTAGGATTTGCAGCCATTTTGATATACAGTCTGTACACATGCAAGCTAGTTCCGTGGATGTGGCGGCACATGGCGCACACCCGTGCATGCTCACAGACTTGACTCGAGCAGCCTGTTCCCTCGGTGGAACAGAACGACCGTGTGACTACTGATGGAAGTACCGTGAATTCTGAAGTGGAAAATGAACCAAAACAGCCTGTCAAAGCAACCCAAGAGCTTCTGAAGGCAAAGAAACAATATGTTTACTTCCTAAAGACCAGACAGAGGGCACAAAGACCCAGAAACAAGCAGAACCTGAAGGAGGCTGCAGAAAGGCCGAGCAACGCTTCTCCAGAGAGGAAACGGCTTCATGGGTTCCAGAATTTAGGCGGTGACTGACTGCAAAGGATTTTCACCCAAGTACTCAGTCATACTACTTTAATCTGTCCAGTTAGTTTGGCCTCCGACTGTGCAAATGGCTGTAATTCCTAAATGTCTCTTGATATTTCTATTTGAGCCTCACTTCAAACCCACTGTGGTAAAACTACAAAAATTACATTACTGTCCAAATACTTGTGTACCTGACTGTATTCTCAATGTCTCCCCTCTGAATGAAAGTCACTATTTGTGTTGGATAATGTTTTAGTTGTGACAAGCATCTCCTTTCCTCCACAGGTATAATCGAACCACAAATTGGCTGTTATTAATTTTTCCACGTACTTGGACCATGAAGTATTCGCAGAAGCTCCAGCCAGGCTGAGTGCGTTTTTCTCGCAGCGTGCGCATGTCATCCTCGAAGCGGCCCAAGTTCTTGGTGAAGGACATGAGGAGGAGAGTTCGAAGCTTGAGCAGTAAGGAGTTCCAGGATTCCTGAGATCTAGAAGAATCCTTCAGAGGATCCAACAGGACCACACACCTGAATAACCAAACGTTAACCTTTAATTAGCTGGTTGAGGACTCGGGTTTTACACCATGCACGGCCTGTGACCTTTAGACTGTGAGAGAGCAACATGTTAATGGAGCCATCCAGTGAAGAGAGAAAAGGCCTGAACTCATCTCCATGGTAGACGGTGTTTATAGTTTTAAGCCTGGTGTTGTCATTAGTTATGGTGCATATCGGTTTGTCAGTTAAAGTTAGCAAATATCATCAGCAACTTTAAGTCAAAGTCACAGCTTCTCATGGCAGTTGGTGTTTAAGCCATAATGTCAAAACTTTTCCTTTTCTGATAATGAGCAAATTTTTCCCCTCACAAATACATTTTTACATTTTCTTGTACTCATTACAATGACTGTAAATAATTTTTTTTAAGCCTCTGCGAGAGATCACATTTTCATCAGCTGCATTTCTCAAAAATTAATTAACCATTTTGCAGAAAACAATGTGTGAAGTTTACTGAGGGACAAAATCCACTGCAATATGTGACAAGCTTTCAGTTTTATTAAAAACACAGAGCTGACCTTTATCTCAATAAGCATATGGTGCAAATTATGTTTTTTGGGTTGGGGGGGGGGGCACTTGTGCTGTTTGAACTACAGAACTGAAACAATATCAGCCAGCAATACATTATCCCCAACAGTCTCTGGGGTGCGTGCATATATAAATAATAGCATGTTACGGGACATTTTAGACCAGATTTATTAAAACAGGAAAACATGAATAAATAAATAAATCTCATTTCCTAACATTATATGTCTACTTACAAACAAGTCATGATTGCGTACGTAAAAGAGTTTGTGCACATCACTACCATATTATTGCCCACACTTTTCCACTAAAACTAAGTGTATTCATCTCCATCTCAAAACGGTCTTCTCTTGAAGGCCATTTTCATGGGATTCATGTTGCTGAGAAGAATTAGAAGGAGGGAGGTCCTGATTACTGTATATTGCCCACATTCACCTAATTTCACCCCCCGTCAAACAAACCATATTAGGCTTTTCACAATTTTGGACCACGATGTATCCAGACAGCAACAATTTCCTGATTGCTCAGTGTTCTAATTTTACCACCACTTAGACTAGATGTCAGGCCACAATTGGGTGTCAGGTTTTTTGTACCAATAATGCGGCCAGCAAGGCACCATGTTAGCAACTGGAGACCGGCCTCTTGGACCAATCTGGCCCATTTTTAGCCCCGCCAAACTTTGCTGCTGCTTTTCAAATATAAGTTACAAAACTGAGAAGAAATCAGTAACTTTAATCTCACAGTTGTGGTGCTGATAGAATGAAGAAAAAAAAAAAATTAAGAAGCACAACTTAAGAGGATGCTAATGACTACAAAGCTACAGATCTCTTGCAAACGAGGAGTGTAGGAGTCTAGACTCTGAATCAGAGAGAATCACCTGTCATTCTGCTTGTTGCAGAAATCACTGCGGATCTTGTCTACAATGGATGACCGAGGCAGAATGTTAGTCTTGTTCTTCTTCTTGGTGTCATTGGTCTCCACAACAATAATGACCCAGTCGGCCGAGCCGTGAGCCCGGAGGCTGTTCTGCCAGCGAATCATGTCCTCTTTCACAGAGCTTTTGTACGTCTCTGTATCCTACAACACAAACACATACAAAAATTACTACTCACAAAAGCCCAGAGCCATACGATCGAGATTTTCAAACTGTATCTACAATGAGGCGAAAACAGTCACAGACACTACTGGACGTTCTGTCGCACAACCGACTCTTCCAACGGCAAACATCTGGCATCTTGTCGCCATGAACCCTTCTCAAGACCAGGCACCTAAGTGGCTCTACTCTACTCTTTTCTACTCTCCTATTTTACTCTTCCTTTTTAGATATACCTTTGTATACTGGCACAGTTCCACCTTAGAACTGGAATATATAAGATATACCTTACTGAATTTTCATGCTGCTTCATGCAGTTTCCCAAACCACTCCACTGCTGTCCTTTTAATAGGCATAACACCAGCCCCATCTTGGCTGCAACCAACAATCTCATAATCAATTATTAGATTTGGTAGGTCTATAAAAATGTAAAAAAAAAAAAAAAAGAAAAGTGAAAATCAATATTATCGAAAGCCCATGATGATGCCTTTAAATATCTTGTTTTGTCCACAGCCCACAGATTCAGTTTACTGCCAGATGACAAAAATAAATAAGCTCATAAAATAAACCAGAAAATATTCATATTTAAAAATATGCTGAATTCAAATTTTTTTTTATCCAAACTCAAAATGATTAATCTTATGCCAACATAGTTGAAATTAACAAATGTGGAGATTATATATAAGCTCTAAAACAAGGACGTTCTTCTTGTTCTGCCAGTTTTGTATATTTTCAAACGTGGAAGGAAACTTGTCTTTGAATTTTCATTACAATCTGTTTTAATAAAAGTGGTCATGACTTGTGCACGTGAGCATTTAGTCCATTTGATAGAAAATATTGAGCAGGCCATCATCACCCTTCAGCCTAAAAATACAGAGATATGATTATTGGTCCATAATATCCACGTCATTCTCCTCCATTACTTTTTTGATTGTTTAATCTATAAGATGAGGTAGAAGTCAGTCTGATATAGAGCCTGAGGCCCAGTTGTACCGGTGCGGATCCTGAGATTTCATAGTGTGAGAAACAGATGGACCCAAACCCAATAGGAATCAAAAATGTTTAGTTCAAACAACCACCATATTTATATATTTAAAAAAAAAAGTGAAATTTGGTACAAGAACCAAAACCACTTCGCATCACCCAATGTCACCAGCACAGAAACCAACCAACCCTAAAAAGGAACCATTTGTGGGAATTTCTTCAAAACAGTCAAACTTTAACAGAAAACCAAAGAGAAAACAGCTGCTTGAGTCTCCAGCACAAAAATAAACTGATCTTTGACTTTAACAATGGCTAAATTAAGGAGGGGTGTCTGGCCAACACTCCACCGTGAACAGAGCTTCAGCATCTAAACAAATCCTTTCAGAAATATATTCTCTATAACCTCTGAGGGAAGCATGTTTTCATTCATAGTAACTCAACCACTGGAGACAAGATCTCCAAAAAGACAAACAGTGGGGTTCTGAATTATGACTGAATTTGGATTATTCAGGATCTGAAAAGCAGCACAAAAACTAAATTTCAGTGTAGAGAGAGAGAGAAAAAAGGATGATGAGCTAAATGGGTATTTCCTGACAGTTGAACATGTTTGAGTTTATTGAGATGCTGTAAAACACTGCTGCCTTGCTTCAGATCAGCATTGGTTTCAAACTCGCTGGGGTTCAGTGGAGGCGGATCATAAACCATGAGTCAGTTATTATGCAAGACTGATCACAGCCAGAGAAAAGCTCTGAGATCCTGTTCTGTTAAACAAGAGTCTAAAAGTCAACTGAAACCAACAGCCCATTTACTTTGCTCAGTGGCACAATTAATAACTCAAGTAATTCACAGTCTCAGTAATTTACACTGATAACTGATTACTTGTGAATAAACACAAACATTCATACCACAAATGACAAACTGATTATCTTCAAAACAATAATTATAAAAAAGGCAAACAATCTTGCAAATAAATTCTGCATAAACTTTTTTAAAACAGATTTCACTGACGCTGCACTGAGGGTTTTTGCCCAGTTTGAACTCTACAGGAAGAAAAGACCACATATCCAGTTCCAAAGTGAATAAAACTTCAAAGCGCTCCTGCAGCAAAATCCTCTGGTCTGCACCTGCATAATTACCATGTTAATAACACTCCTGGTGAGCACAATGCTGCTCTAACTCAGAATTAATGTCAGGTGAAGAGAAGAAGCAGCAGAAAGTCCTACACAGGCCCTGATGCCCGCTGCTGCTTATTGTTGGATTCTGCAGGGGGACAAGTGAACGAAAGTCCACAATGAACCCCTTGATGAGACCAAAGTCCTACACAGGTTACTCCCCAGCCAAGGCTGGTACTCACTCATAGCACGGTGCACTGGAACAACCCACAAATCAGTAGTGTCACCCGGAACTGAACCCAGATCTAGACATTAGAAGCCTAATTCCTATCCCACTGAGCAACCTGCTCTGTTGATAGTTACAGCTATTGGTTCTAGCTAAGAAACAATTTTTTAAATTTATTTTAAGAATTGGGCATTGAGTTTTTACATTATATGTATACATACACCCAGGACAGGATGCCAGTCTGTCGCAGGGCCACAAACAAACACAGACACACACCTACGGACGCCTTGTGCCCTATGACTGCTGGGATAGGCTCCAGCCCCCCGCGACCCTTAATTGGACTAAGCGGTAGAAGATGAATGAATGAATGTATACATACATACACACACACACACAACAGTCTCACATTTGCCTGAATTTTCTTTACTTTTCCCCTTAAATGAAAGATTTATGGGCAGGCAGAAAATCTTAGACTTCTGGGTCCCCAAAACAGCCCCCAGGGCATAAAAAGGTTCATTCTTGAGGGCCAAAAATTAGGCTTCTTAAAAATAAGCAAAATGTTGTGAAGTTTAACAACTTCAACGAGCCAATGTCTGCCCAGTTACACATTGATTGGAGTTTCTTTGATGGAAGATGTTCCAAGAAAAATTGCTAAATTTCAGTGGACAGTTGAGGGCGTCTTCACTGTCCCACATTAATTTCAAGTAGTACAATAATGGACTTTCTCATGGAATCATATCATGCATAAACTACTTTGGAATGTCTTTTTTGGTTGGGGGGGGGGGGTTTCCAGTAATATCTCAGAACTGTCACTTCTGCCTGCCAATATTTTCTAATTTTATGGAACTCCTCCCATCCCAGATTGACACCAATCAAAATGAAGCTTGGCTGTCATTGGTTCACTGAGAAATTTGAACTTCTAAAAGCTAAACTGTTAAGAAGTTTAGTCCTCAATACAGTGAGCCTTCTACAGATGCTTGAATTTTAGGATTGTCCCATCTACCCACAGGCCTTCCACAAAAAAAAAAACACAAACACACGTGTTAAACAGAGCAATGTGCACGGCCACATTTCATCATATTCTCAAAAACTTTATTTGGAACATGGCACAAGCTCGGGCAGACTCTGGAAAAGTGAATTATGCAGCAAGTTTGAGGTTTATATGAAAGTTTCTGCTACTGTAAAAATAAACAAACTGCATGAAATTTAAGCTGAATAAAACCTTTTCTCTATTCATACATACGAGGAGCCAAAATAGATCACGTGTATTTGTTTTCCAAACCACACCATCAGATCTGGTTTACTGATCATGATGAAGGTACGTAATAACCGTTTCTTTACCGCGCTCCTGTCTGCACACACAGAGGGGATCACGTTGGTAGAAAATGTCATGAGTCAGTAACTGGTGACAGCAATTCTGTTGCTCTGCTGCTGCTCCGTCAGCAGCTCAGAGTTCCTGCTTCTTTTATTATTCTGCCTCCAGATTGTGTGTTGACTCCCACAAGCACAAGAAAAACAAACAAAAAAACATCCACAACCTTTCCACATCCATTCCTTTCTCCTATTCCATCCACACTGAACCAGGTTTCCTGTTCAGAAACTGAACACAGGTTAGGGACCAACAACATGCCCCCCCAGTGGTTTGGAAACATTTGAAGCAAAAATGTAGTGCATCCAAAAAATATTCACAGTGCTTCACTTTTTCCACATTTTGTCATGTTACAGCCTTATTCAAAAAAAAAAAAAAAAAAAAAGCCAAGTCCCTTCAGCCTCTAGTTTTCACAGTAAATCCGAGGTGGATTTGCATGTTGAAATGGCACAAGTTTTACGCCGGATGCCATTTCTGATGCACCTCCACATTACATGGAAAGATGTGGCAGGGATGGGGTTTGAACCGGGAACCTGAAACCAAGCACACTGACCACCACTTCAGCCTTATTTCAAGATGGAGTAAATTCATTTTTTTCCCCTCAAAAATCTACTCAACACCCCATAATGACAACATGAAAAATGTTTGTCGTTTTTGCAAATTTATAAAAAACAAAAACAAAAAACCTTAAGCAATGACGTGTCCATACGTATTCACAGCCTTTGCTTAATACTTTGTTGATGCACCTTTGGCAGCAATTACAGCCTCAAGTCTTCTTGAATATGATGCCACAAGCTTGGTGCACCTATTTTTGGCCAGTTTGGTCCATTCCTCTTTACAGCATCTCTCAAGCTCCATCAGGTTGGATGGGGAGCGTCGGTGCACAGCCATTTTCAGATCTCTCTAGAGATGTTCAGTCGGATTCAGGTTTGGGCTCTGGCTGGGTCACTCAAAGACATTCACAGAGTTGTCCTGAAGCCACTCCTTTGATATCTTGGCTGTGTGCTTATTGTGCTGCTGAAAGATGAACTGTCGTCCCAGGGTGAGGTCAAGAGCACTCTGGAGCAGGTTTTCATCCAGGATGTCTCTGCACATTGCTGCATTCATCTTTCCCTCAATCCTGACTAGTCTCCCAGTTCCTACTGCTGAAAAACATCCCCACAGCATGATGCTGCCACCACGCTTCACTGTAGGGATGGTGCCTGGTTTCCTCCAAACATGATGCCAAAGAGTTTAATCTTTGTCTCAGACTAAAGAATTTTGTTTCTCCTAGTGAGAGTCCTTCAGGTGCCATGTGGCAAACTACAGGTGGGCTGCCATGTGCCTTTTACTAAGGAGTGGCTTCTGTCTGGTCACTCTACCATACAGGCCTGATTGGTGGATTGCTGCAGAGATGGTTGTCCTTCTGGAAGGTTCTCCTCTCTCCACAGAGGAATGCTGGAGCTCTGACAGAGTGGCCATCAGGTTCTTGGTCACCTCCCTGACTAAGGCTCTTCTCCCACGATCGCTCAGTTTAGATGGGCGGCCAGCTCCAGGAAGAGTCCTGGTGGATCTGAACTTCTTCCATTTACAGATGATGGAGACCACTGTGCTCACTGGGGCGTTAAAGCAGCAGAAATGTTTCTGTACCTTCCCCAGATTTGTGCCTCAAGACAATCCTGTCTCAGAGGTCTACAGATAATTCTTTTGACTTCATGTTTGGTTTGTGCTCTGACTCTCAACTGTGGGACCTTATATGTAGACAGGTGTGTGTCTTTCCAAATTATGTCCAATCAACTGAATTTACCCCAGGTGGACTCCAATTAAGCTGCAGAAACATGTCAAGGATGATCAGTGGAAACGGGATGAGCTGAGCTCAACTTTGAGCTTCATGACAAAGGCTGTGAATACTTATGTAACTGATTTCTTAGTTGGCGTTTTTTTTTTTTAATCAATTTGCAAAAATCTTTTTCACATTGTCATTATGGGTATTGTGTGTAGAATTGAGGAAAAAAATTAATTACATCCATTTTGGAATAAGGCTTTAACATAAAATGTTGAAAAAGTGAAGCACTGTGAATACTTTCCAGATGCACTGTATTTTAAAATTCAAAATAACTCCATTACCCATGAGTCTCATACATAATCCAAAAAATGTTTCAATTTATAGACTCATCTGAAAGCATCACACCTACAAAGCGTAGCAGGAGTTAATGTGGTTGGATGAACTCCAGACGATCAGCAGGATGACAAATATTAATACAAACCTCCTGGTTTTGCGTCGTAGACAACATTTTAAAAAACATCGGCTAACAAGTAAGCGTGAGGGACACAACTGTAAGTTGATTTTTGGCTGTGAGCCCATCTTACTGTCGCCAAAAAGTTAGTCTCAAATTAATAAACAGTCGAAACCTTGCTGCACATTTGAGCGCCTTTTGTTGCCATCTAGCGGGTGATGTAAATATTTCAGGGCTTCTGGTAAATTTCCTACTTGAAACAAAAAAATTCAGGAAAAAAGTTTGAGTTTTAAAATATGAAAGTCTGCTGGAAGGATGGAATTACTCCTGACAAGCACAAATTACAGCTGTGATAAACAACTTTTATTCCACTTTAGAGGTTTATGAACAGGCCATCAGACTGATGGTTTGGAAGTGAAAGAACCTGACAAGCTCACTACAAGATACATACCACTTCAACCACACCTGCTCCTAATTTTCAACATCCACATTCCAGGATTATTTCCTGAAACATTCCTATCAAGTCCAGTAGGTGGGTGGGAGGTGTACGAGATACTACAGCAGCAGTTTTTTGGTGGTGGTCGGATTTAGTGCATTCGTACATTCATTATTTTTTTACTCTCCTGTTGGAAGTAACACGCCTTTGTTTTCTTATGAGATTCCATCCAGCAGGAAGTGACGCCTATGAAAATAATGACAGCCCAGCACTGCTTTGCACTCTTGGCTCACAGCAAGAAGGTCACAGGTTTCCCTTCCACCTCAGTGCAGTTCCTCACTGCCTGTTCTTCCTGTGCTTGCACTGGTTCCCTCCCATCATCAAACACCATGTGTTAGGTTCATTCTTCACTGACCAAGAAGCTACTGACTCCTCCTTATTCCCCCACGTAAGAGGGGAGGAGACACCAATTTTCATCTTCTCGTAAACAAGCCCACTTTGAAAATGTGACCTTCATCATCCTCAGCCTCATGGGCGAGCTGAATGATTGAAGTTACTCACACAGCAGTCAGTCCAGTAGATGTGCAGGAAGGGGAAGGTGAGCAGAGCCTTGTTACCCTCCTTAGGGAGAAGCTCCTCTTTAAACTGGACAAAATTAGCTTCAAGGTGGATCATTTTTGGTGCTCTTCCATACGTCCTACAGGGAAAACAGAGCACACAGAGAAGCTAGCAGATGCTGCTCAGAAAGTGATTAATCATCAACATCTATTTATTTATTTTAATACTTCAACTGTGAAATACTGAAGCAGAAGTCCCATCCACAAAAAACTGTGACAAAACTTGTTTTTGGCTGAGAACAGAAATCATTACATGTTGTACAGGCAAGAACTTCTACGACAAAGATGGGAGTTGTGGGCATTCTTTTTTTAAAATGGCCCATTTTACAGTTTGTTTAATAGTTCAACAGAGAGAGAGACACAAAGGAACTGTGAAGAGACCAGATGTGGTCAGTGCACATCCTGCAACCGCGTCACAAAAAAAAAAAATTCAAAATTAAAACGCATAGCCTACTTTGATCATAAAAATTTATATTTATATATATATATATATATATATATACACACACACACATATATCACACACCTCCTCCATTCCATTGGCTCCCGGGGAAGTTGTTGGGCCAGTGATGTGTAAAGAGATGTAAACAAGCCCTGATCACCGGCACCTGTGATCAAAGTGGGGAAAAAAAAAAATCAAACAGGACAGCAACATTGCTTATTTGGGAAGCTCCAAAAAAAAAAAAAAAAAAAAAAAAACACAAACAAAAAAAAAATCATGACAAATGAGGTGATTTGATCCTGACATCCAGCAGGTGTCACTGAGGCCTGAAACACACCACCAGAGTCGTGCAGGCATCACAGCTGCATTGCACGTCAGTTTTCGTTTAGCTGTGTTAACAGAGACACGTCCCACATGTCTGCTGCGTTTCGAGTACTACACCCCTCCAATGAACAGACCCGCGCCAATTTTTTTCCCCCCATGCGTGCCGCGAGCAGCTAAAATAGACTGAAAAATGATCTCTCCAGTCATTTTGACATCATAACAAGATTAAGTAACTAACACCTTTAACGAGACTTTCTATGACTCAGAACAAACTTGAACATGAAAAATAGAAAGACAATTTCATAAAAACAATCCAGTGATTGAAAAGTCACATGATTACTGTCCGATTACAAAAAGTCACTTTCTGCTCTTCACTTTTCCCAAATGCTTCTCCAACTAAACCTACGTGGAGCTCTGTGACTTACAAAATCTGGATTATAAAAATAAATCAAACAAATAAGACACTGATAGTCTCATTTCCACTGAGCGGTGGAAATAATGAAACTGTCACAAGAGGGAGGAGACAACCCACTGCTGTTCACTGATTGGCTCACAGAAACACGTCATCACCCTGAGACACCTTACCCGCTATACAGAATCCTGATGAAGGTATACGCTGCATTTTAAAGATCCACACAACGAAGAATATCAGCAAAACGCAGCCAAGCTTGATTAAACATAGACGTGCAGACTTTCCTGGTGATCACTGCAGAGGGACAAAGATATGACATCATGCTGCCCATCTCCATGATGTGCACGACCACCATGCGCTACCTACCAAACTAAGGGTACTGCTGGCAGTGGAAATGCAAGCTAAGCTTAACCGCTCCAAACCGTAGCGACCCAGACGTGCAGTGGAAACAAGGCTTATGTGTATTTATATATTTATTACTTTTAAGTTTATATATTATAAACCATCCGTGATGATGTGCACTTTTAGGTAGAGGCTGTCGGGCCACAGCTGCACCCGAAAACAAGGTAGTTAAAAAAAAAAAAC
The DNA here is from genome assembly GCF_902500255.1 of Thalassophryne amazonica. NCBI lineage: Eukaryota > Metazoa > Chordata > Actinopteri > Batrachoidiformes > Batrachoididae > Thalassophryne > Thalassophryne amazonica. The sequence continues at coordinate 6,618,808 of NC_047116.1, read as the reverse complement.
ACGCATACAAAAGCGCAAACTGAATGCTCACTGTAAAAATCTTGTCGAAAAACAGTAAGCAGAATAAAAGTTACCAAAGACAAACAACAGGGAAAGATTTAACAGCGACAAACTGCAGCCCGCTGTAAGTACACACGCGCACACACACACAAGCACGCGCAGACGTCTGCTGCGCGGTGATGCACGTGTCTGATGTGATGTGCACATGATGCTTGTAGTGTTTTTCAGACTTGAGGCTCGTTCCTGGAGGTCACCTGCCCTACATGTTTTCTGCAGTCGTAACCACAGCTGATCAGTAAGTGGTGTTTCCAAGCTCTTGATGGGCTGAGTTAATTGGAAGTGGGTGGAGCCTGGTTGAGGTGGGCAAGAAATCTACAGGAGCAGGGTTGGTGAACCCTGGCTTCTAAGTTCAGAAGCACACAGTGCCATTTCCACGTGGCATCCAACACCGGAAGGACACAAAAAGTCGGATTTGGTCCAAAATTCCCACTCTGCACGGATCATCCATAAACTGTAGGATTAGTCACAGCTATAAAATATCATTTACAGTGTGGTTGAAACTAATGATTATTTCTGTATTTGATTAATCTGTCTTATTTTCTTGATTCATTCTTTGATCCTTAAAACACCAGGAAATGGTGAATATTGCCAATCAGCGTCTCTCAAAACCCAAGACGACGTCTTTAAAGATATTCAAAAAAGTAACCACAAAAACATTCAAATTTGAGAAGCTAAAATCAAACATGTTTGCCAATTTTAAAATTTTTTACACTAGTCGATTATGAAAATAGTTGGCAGCAATTTTAGTAGTTAATCATAGATGAATCGTTGCAGTTGGTTCTAAGTTGACGTGGATCCAGGATCCAATTAGTCTTGGCTGAGGTTCGAGCTCATCAGTCTAAATGTCACCACGCTGAATGTGAAATCAGGAGCACTGAGCCGTCACACCTAATCCAGATCCGGAGTAATCCCAGAAATAAACCCAGTGAGGTCTCTGATACTGATCCGGTGCATCAGGGCTAAAAATGGAACCGCCTGCCAGGGTCACTCCTTAAAATTAGCCCTAAATTCAGACTTTCAGGGGTTCCTGAAAGGTGAACTGAGCCGCCGAACCGGAGGGAGATGAGTCCAAAAACAGACGCGCGCGCACAGGTGGATCTGACCCGAAAACGGACAGACAACAGGTGGTTCCGGTGTGACTAACGACCCATAAAAACACACACCCTCCAGCAGGACCGCACCGAACGAGCAGCGCTGCGAGATTTAATCCGAGGTTGGGAGAAGGTTCGGCGGAGCTAGCAGCCGCAGCTAGCAGCTAGCTAAGAAAGGTAGCGCCGCGCGCGGCAGACACTCACAGGTGACAATGGGCTTGTTCTCCATGGTGTAGATGATGGGCTTCTCTTCCTGACGCTCCATGTGTGTCAACGTCTCAACAGCCCCATGAACGTGACACACAAACACACCTTTATTCTTAGTAACTCTGCACCACTCCGGCGACGGGGCCTGTGTCCCCACTGCGCTTCCGGGAAGTGCGTCAGCTGTGCGTTATTAAAGGGCCAGCCGCGTTCTACTTCCGAGAGGATTTTATTTTGAAAGACTGCTGTGTAAATCGAAGCGCCGATACTGATGTCATATCCGTTTTCCATGAGAGAGTCTGAGTAAGAAAGAAACAGGTCAGAGTTTTTATTCTCTAGTTGTATTTAAGATAGTCAAGACATCTATGTACTATTAATATTTTGATCAGGAGTACAGGAGTGTGGTGTTCAGAATAATAGTAGTGCTATGTGACTAAAAAGATTAATCCAGGTTTTGAGTATATTTCTTATTGTTACATGGGAAACAAGGTACCAGTAGATTCAGTAGATTCACACAAATCCAACAAGACCAAGTATTCATGATATGCACACTCTTAAGGCTATGAAATTAGGCTATTAGTAAAAAAAAAAAAAAAAAGTAGAAAAGGGGGTGTTCACAATAATAGTAGCATCTGCTGTTGATGCTACAAACTCAAAACTATTATGTTCAAACTGCTTTTTTAGCAATCCTGTGAATCACTAAACTAGTATTTAGTTGTATAACCACAGTTTTTCATGATTTCTTCACATCTGCGAGGCATGGAGTCAACCAACTTCTGGCACCTTTCAGCTGTTATTCCACTCTAAGATTCCTCTAAGACTCAATTCTTTAACAACATTTCACAATTCATTCACATTTCAGGGTTTTGCTTCAGAAACAGCTTTTTTGGTGTCACCCCACAAGTTCTCAATTGGATTTAGGTCCGGGGATTGGGCAGGCCACTCCAAAACATTAATTTTGTTGGTTTGGAACCAAGATTTTGCTGGTTTACTAGTGTGCTTGGGGTCATTGTCTTGTTGAAACACCCATTTCAAGGGCATGTCCTCTTCAGCATAAGGCAACATGACCTCTTCAAGTATTTTGACATATCCAAACTGATCCATGATACCTGGTATGTGATATATAGACCCACCACCATAGTAGGAGAAACATGCCCATATCATGATGCTTGCACCACCATGCTTCACTGTCTTCACTGTGAACTGTGGCTTGAATTCAGCGTTTGGGGGTCGTCTCGCAAACTGTCTGCGGCCCTTGGACCCAAAAAGAACAATTTTACTCTCATTAGTCCACAAAATATTCCTCCATTTCTCTTTAGGCCAGTCAATGTGTTCTTTGGCAAATTGTAACCTCTTCTGCACGTCTTTTATTTAACAGAGGGACTTTGCGTGGGATTCTTGCAAATAAATTAGCTTCACACAGGCGTCTTCTAACTGTCACAGCACTTACAGGTAACTCCAGACTGTCTTTGATCATCCTGGAGCTGATCAATGGGTGAGCCTTTGCCATTCTGGTTATGCTTCTATCCATTTTGATCGTTGTTTTCCATTTTCTTCCACGCGTCTCTGTTTTTTTTTTTGTCCATTTAAAGCATTGGAGATCATTGTAGATGAACAACCTATAATTTTTTGCACCTGCGTATAAGTTTTCCCCTCTCCAATCAACTTTGTAATCAAACTACGCTGTTCTTCTGAACAATGTCTTGAACGTCCCATTTTCCTCAGGCTTTCAAAGAGAAAAGCATGTTCACCAGGTGCTGACTTCATCCTTAAATAGGGGACACCTGATTCACACCTGTTTGTTCCACAAAACTGACAAACTCACTGACTGAATGCCACACTACTATTATTGTGAACACCCCCTTTTCTACTTTTTTTTTTACTAATAGCCCGATTTCATAGCCTTCAGAGTGTGCATATCATGAATACTTGGTCTTGTTGGATTTGTGAGAATCTACTGAATCTACTGGTACCTTGTTTCCCATGTAACAATAAGAAATATACTCAAAACCTGGATTAATCTTTTTAGTCACATAGCACTACTATTATTCTGAACACTACTGTATATGTGTGTGTGTGTGTGTGTGTGTGTGTGTGTGTGTGTGTGTGTGTGTGTGTGTGTGTGTGTGTGTGTGTGTTTACACTGGTAAAAAAATGCCAGTAATTCAGAACATTTCACATTCAAATCTTTATGACAAAGAAATGTAATGTAAGCTTTGATGTTTTACAGTTTAAACGCACACTTCATCATAAATCACTTTATGGCCCAGTCACACGGCACTTAATGAAGAGCAACAAATTGTGATTTTTATTTTTTTTTTACTTTGTTCCCTTTGTTTAGGAATCGCTGGGCCATTAAATATAAACAACCCAATTTTTTTTTTGGCTGTTGTTTATTCTGTGAATTATCCACACAAAACATGTATATACAGTAACATTAAAAACCTAGAATAATACATGAAGTGAATAAAAGCACTCATATGATCCTTAGGAAAACAATAAGATAAACCTATAATTACAAATGCAATAAGTAAATAAATACCAGAGATAAAATACATACAAAAGTCACAGGTATCTAAAGCTTTTAGAGAATAACAAAATAAAACTAGATCAGGATAAAATAGATTAAAAGTACATACATAAAAATATTTGATTCTTTATGTATAAGTTCATTAAAAAGGTGATACTTAACCACAGACTTAAAACAGTTTGCCGATAATCGGCATATAAAAGTATCACATAAGAGCGACATGATACTGAAAAGTATCATATCGCTCAACATTTGTATGAATTAGACCTCTTGTCTATTTTGACACCACCGAGTTGGCGGTTTACTGACCACTTGTACTTTGTTGCTGTAAAACACTCACTCTGATTGAAAACGAAGGGCAGTTGGTCGCTTTGCCTCTATCTTTTGCAGCTCATGTGATCAAGTGGTGATGGGGGTGCAAGCCATGCTTGATAGCATCGTAAACGATGCTGCCAAACTAAATAATGACACCTTTTACAACAGCCAAAGTGGGGTTTTTCTGCATTGTTTAATTAGTTAAATAAAAGTTTTCATATCAGCAAAAATAACACCAATACCTACATGTTTGTGAAATGCTGATAACGGTCAGGTTCTAATAAAATGATACAACATTGTGACTGGATAAAACAATAAAGTACAAGCACATACTCCCAGAATTCACTGTGTGAAGCTGTCAAACTGTCCTGATAAACAATAAATGTGTTTTAAAACAGGAAGTGTAAGGAGGAGTGATAAATTAATAAACGACAGGGCCACTCTCAGGGAACAATGTTCACGCCTGACGTTATGGGAAACCAAGTCTGGACCAGGTGAGACCTCCAACATAACAACAACAACCATATTTGATTCTGATGAGAAAACAAGTATCATTTTTAGGATATCAGTGTCGGCAGTCAAATAATGGATGTGACCTAAAATAAGCCAAAGTCTAATATTTTAAATTTGATATAAATTTTATACACACTTGGATTATTGTTTTAACAAAAACTGAAATTTCATTTGATATTTGTCCTTTTAACTTGTTCTTGTCAATTTGAAAAAAAGAAAATATTTATTGATAAATAGAATCTAGTTACTACTTTAAACACTGCATTTATTCTTAATATTGAATAAATCAGTTTTTTAATACAACCCCAATTCCAGTGAAGTTGGGATGTTGCGCAAAATGTAAATAAAAACAGAATACAATTATTTTCAAATCCTCTTCAACTTATATTCAATTGAATACACCACAAAGACAAGATATTATATTTTTGGTTCAGTCATTCATTGCTTTTCTTTCTGTATGTTTGAGTCACTAGTTTCATTCTTGGTTATCTTTTATTTGATTTGTCATGTATGTGTTGGTTAACTTCAATTGTTATGCATTCTCTGGTCTTGCTTCTTATTTTTCTTCTCTGCCTTTTTATTCTAGTTATGTTCTGGTAGTTATGAGTTTTATTTTGTTACAATTCATTTTGTGTTCAGTCTTAGTTTAGTTTTTCACGTTCTTTGCATTATGCTTTAGTCACAGGTTTCGCTTATTATTTATCTTCTGTGTTTCACATCTGATTGTGTTCTGTTTGTGATTTATTGTATTTTCTGTTTATTAGTTATTTTGTATCGTCTTCTTGGATTTATTTTTCTACTTTATTCAGTGTCAGTTCTGTCCACCCTGCTCAGCGTGCTGCTCTCGTTGGAGCGACAACACCCAGAATGTATCTCTTCCCAGATTGATCTCTTCCAGTGCAGGATCTTGTTCTGACTTTAACACCAAGTTAACACCCAAGTTTTTCATCGCCAACTGTAAATGGTCATCAGAACATTCCAATCGTATCGTTCTGAACTCTTCCACATCAAACTCCATCGTGTCAGTGTTTACAATGCTCATAAACTTTAAGTTTCTTAAATATTTATTATGGCCACTCTTAAAACTTCAGTTATCTTTATAATTTTATTACTGGTAAAGTTTAGAATTGATTTAGATGAGATATACTCATTATTTCACAGGAATATATCACAATTATCTGGAAACTACTTTTTGCACAGGAATTCATCAAGCAAATCAGCCGTGGGCGCGTACTAACACAGAATCCCCAGAAACTGTGGAAAGTTGTTCGGCCATAACTTTTAGCTTGTCATAAGCTAAGCTAGTGGCGCTCGTGAGAGTGTGAGTTCTGTTCCAGTTTCATTTATTTTTGATCTCCTAGTTTCCCGCTTTGTAGATTAGTCAAATTAGTTCCTAGTTTTTTCCCCTTTTGTTTTGCTCACTTTAATTATTGTCTGCCTTAAGAACGTCACATTTTCCACCATTAGTTTTCCACTCACTTAGCTCTCTGCATTACATTTTCCTGCCCTCATCCTCTCGCACCTGTTCATCTGTTAGCCACGCCCCCCTTTCCAGATCTTTCGTCCTCATGTGCGTCTTGTTTTCCTATCACCACCTTATTTAAACTGTGTCTGTTCACTCACTCGTTGCTCGTTTGTTGATTTTTTTATCACTTACCAGCACGTCGTCTCGTCCTGTTTATGCCAAGCTTTTTTTTTTTTTTTAACTCTGCTCTGTGTACTGGATCCTGCTTTTTGCCTCAGCTCTGGAAACCCTGACCCTGCTTGTTTTTTGACCATGTCCTCTGTCTTGCCCTGCCTGGTACTTTTGCACCGCGGACTGCCTTCCTGTTTACTGAACCCTTGCCTGCATTAAAGACCATCCTTTTTACTCATACGTCCTACATCGTGAGTTTGCATTTGTGTCCAGCCTCTGCCTGTGCCTCACCTCCACTCAGCCTGACAGAAATTCCTTTTTTTCAACAATTACATGCACTGATGAAAAGCACTACATTCCAAGCATGGACACAAAATAGGAAAGTGAAAAGAAGATTTTATAATATTCACTTTAATGTAAATTTATAGAAAACACCAAATATTTAGTCACTCATTGGACACAGTTTGGACTCAGGCGCCATGTGGAAATTCCCCAATATAAACTGAATTACATCTATAGGCCCCAAAACAGGAAGTTTGCCTCTACTCAATGTATATTTGTGACATCACAAAATTAGATTTTCAAGAGTGTTAAAACAAAAAATGTAAAACAAACAAACAAAAACTATATAGATTTGTGACATCGTAAAGTAAAATTTTGAAGAGTGTTAACTTTTAAAGGAAAACAAATTGAAACAGAACACGTATGAATTAAATTGTCCCTCATTCCAAGAGTCTTCCTGCAAACATTCAATAAATTTTGAAATACCCCACCTCAAATAAAAGATGAAAAAAAAGATACACAAATAATCTTGACCCTCCTCTGTTGCAAAAGAAACAGCACTATACAGTTTAAGCCTTTATATATGTGAAATAGAAACAATTAAAAATTGTATTAATATGTGATCATTTTAATTATTCACAATTATCACATTAAAAACCGCCTATAATGATTTCTTTGCATCTCTTTTCTTAGCTCATTAGTCAAGACTTGCATTGTCAGGAGACATTTGTATTAATATCAATCCAGCTGCTGATATCAATAAAACATTATAATAAAAAAAAGACTGTCGTGACTTTTCATTCAAGTGGGATTAAAGAAAGAAAGAGAGATAGAAAGAAAGACATTTTGACACAACCTGTCAGACATTTTAAGGGTTTAATGACAAATGCTGCCACCTAGCGGTCATATTCCATATCACCAGAAAATGTCTGCCGTTTGTCAGGACGGGCGGCAGCCCAGCACCGGGAGCTTGTGGACCCGCAATACAGACTCCCAGACTAGGCTTAGGGGTGGAGGAAAACATGGTCTTTATTCCAGCATCGGGTTCAGTACACATGTAGGCAGTCAGCGCGGCAGAGGTACAAGCAGGGACGCGCTGAGATGCAGTCAAAAACGAGCAGGGTTCAGAGGTACGAGCAAACACCAACATCTGGGATGAGGCAAGAGGCATGGTCGAAGACAACAGAGCAGGATTCGGAACACGGCAAGACAAAAATCAGGACTATGAATGGCGCTGGAAAGTGTACGAGACAACAATCTGACATGGAGGTGAAGGACTGTGAGATTTAAATACAGGTGGCGTTAATGAAGTGCAAGTGAGGAGAAGGATCTAGAAAGGGGGTGTGGCTAGTGAACAAAGATACTACATTGTGCAAGACAGTGAGGGAGGACAACACAAGGTGGAGAGAAGAAAAGACAAAGATATGTGAACAGGTGCACAGAGCGTGAGTGAAAGGAAACACAAAGCAGACAGAGTCACAGACAGAGACACGGACACATGGCAGGTGCAGAGAGAACATAATCAGAGGGGCGTGAGGAAAACAGAGAACAGAGACGGAGGATAGAATAAAATATAACAATGAAGAGGAACATAGCATAGGTCATGAACATGAGAACTAAAATAAGAACAGAACATAATAAGCAATAAGAACCTGCATGAGACGTGATTAGAGAATAAACAGTTGTTGTGTGGGCCACCCGAAGAGGAGGTACTGCTGGCCAACGCCAGAGGGCGCCCTGCCTGTTGTCGGGTTTCAGGCACTAGAGGGCGCAGTGGCCACCCAGGAGCCAGGACTGACAGCTGTCAATAATTATCATCAGCTTCACTATAAAAGCCTGGAGGAGACACCACATCTCTGCCGAGATATCAGCTTACCTCACAGGTAAACACTCAGCCGTGGTTTTGTGTCATACAACTTTCTGAACATTTGCAGGCGTACCTGTTTGACTGGTCAGCAGCTGGAAGCTGGGAGGAGACGACGTCTTCGCTCCTCGGATAAGTAGTCCTTCAGGCGCTGCACGTTTTTGTTCCTGTGTGACTGTGATTGAGAGGTGGAGGTGTTTCCCACCCTTAACCTGTTTTTGTTCCTGCCAGCAGTACCGGATCTGACAGCTGGAAGCAGAGGCCACCTGGGGACTCGGGACTTGGCGGCTTCGGTATACTGCAGGTCTTCGTTGGTGGCGGAACCTTGTGGACCCTGGCTCTTCTCTGGATAGGCGTCTCCTACCCTCGGGCCTGCCCACACGTCACTTATTGTATCTTGTGATTGATTGTCTAAAAGCAGTATTCGACCTGTTGTGCACATTTGCCACAATAAATTGTATTTATTGGATTATCTATTGACCGTTCATTTGTGCCCCCTGTTGTGGGTCCGTGCATTACACTTTCCCCAACAGGATATCTCAGCCAACGTCATGGATCCCGAGGGGCACAACCCACCCGTTGAACAGACAATGGAGACGCAAGGTGCACAGGCTTCTGCAGGAGGAATAATGGGTGAGTTGCAGCAATTCTTGGCCGCCTTCACTGCTTGGTTGGATTTGGTAACCGAGCAGAATGTACTACTCAATCGTAGGTTGGAGGCTCTCACCGCACAGGTGGAAGCGCGTGCACAGGGCACGGCTGCTGCTCCTCCTCCTGCCGACCTGTTGCAGAACAGGGACCCTCCAGTGGTTGTTCAACGGACCCCCACCCCCATCCCCGGAAGCATACATAAGTCCCCCGGAGCCGTACGGAGGCTGTGTAGAGACATGCGCGGACTTCTTAATGCAGTGCTCGCTCGTCTTCGCTCAGCGTCCAGTAATGTACACATCAGACTCCACCAGGGTGGCTTATGTTGTCAATTTGCTTCGAGGTGAGGTACGCGCCTGGGCTACGGCGCTTTGGGAGCAGAATTCACGGCTCCTAACGACATACACTGGGTTCGTACGGGAATTCAGACAAGTGTTTGATCACCCTAATCGAGGCAAATCTGCTTCCACTCTGCTGCTGTCCATTTGACAGGGGCGTCGGAGCACTGCAGAGTATGCAGTCGACTTCCGTGTCGCGGCTGCGAGGGCCGGCTGGAATACGGTAGCGCTCCGCGCCGCCTTCGTAAATGGACTGTCTTTGGTCCTGAAGGAGCACCTGGTGGGTAGAGATGAGCCGCGGGATTTAGACGGGCTTATTGATTTAGTCATACGTTTAGACAACCGATTGGAAGAACGTCGACGGGAGCAAGACGAAGGATGTGGCCGGGCACGCGCCGCCCCTCTCCCTTCACTGTCCGAAGCAGCCCTGCCTTCCCCGCGCTCCAGAGCCAGAATGCTCCGTGTGACGACAGCTAACCCCTGCTGACGAAGCTATGGACACGAGCAGGGCCAAAATAAAATTAGAAAACAGACAGAGGAGGCTGGCCCGCGGAGAGTGCTTTTTCTGCGGCTCTAATGAGCATTTGCAGAAACAATGCCCCAAGCAGTTAAACACCAACGCTCACCCTTAGAGACTGGGCTAAGGGTGGGCCATAACACACACGCGGGTAATGCACGAAAATCCGCACGAATCCCAGTTGTGATCCTCTGTGGGGATTTAACCCTTCAAGCCCCAGCACTAATCGACACGGGGTCAGAAGGGAATCTGCTAGATAGCAGATGGGCTAAAGAAGTAGGGCTCCCTCTAGTGGCCCTTCCTTCACCAGTGAGGGTACGGGCACTAGATGGCACCCTCCTTCCACTAATAACACACCAGACACAGCCCTTAACACTGGTTGTGTCTGGAAACCACAGGGAGGAGATCGTGTTCTTCGTAACACCTTCTACCTCCAGAGTTATTTTGGGATATCCATGGATTAGTAAGCACAATCCCCGGATCGATTGGCCATCTGAGGTTGTGGCTCAATGGAGCGAAGCCTGCCACCGGGAGTGTTTAAGATCCTCGGTCCCACCCGGTGTGACGGTTAAAGAGGAGGCTCGAGTCACTCCCAATCTCACGGTGGTGCCAGCTGAGTACTACGATCTTGCTGACGTTTTCAGCAAAGATCTGGCACTCACGCTTCCCCCGCATCGACCGTATGATTGTGCCATTGATTTGATCCTGGGCGCTGAGTTTCCGTCCAGGAAACTGTACAACCTCTCACGCCCCGAGCGCGAATCGATGGAGACCTACATCAAGACTCTTTAGCTGCCGGGTTGATCTGGAACTCTTCCTCCCCGTTAGGTGCTGGTTTCTTTTTTGTGGGCAAGAAGGACGGTGGACTCCGTCCATACATTGATTTTAGAGGGCTGAACGAGATCACGGTTCGCAACCGATACCCGTTGCCCCTATTAGATTCAGTGTTCACGCCCCTGCATGGAGCCAAAATATTTACAAAATTGGATCTTAGGAATGCGTATCACCTGGTTTGGATCTGGAAGGGAGACGAATGGAAGACGGCATTTAACACCCCGTTAGGTCACTTTGAGTACCTGGTCATGCCGTTCGGCCTCACTAACGGCCCTGCGACGTTCCAAGCATTGGTAAACGACATCCTGCGGGATTTCCTGCATCGGTTTGTCTTCGTATACCTAGACGATATCCTCATCTTCTCCCCGGATCCTGAGACTCATGTGCAGCATGTACGTCAGGTCCTGCAGCGGTTGTTGGAGAACCGGCTGTTTGTGAAGGGCGAGAAGTGCGAGTTCCACCGTACTTCTTTGTCATTCCTGGGGTTCATCATCTCCTCCAACTCCGTCGCCCCCGATCCGGCCAAGGTAGCGGCGGTGAGAGATTGGCCCCAACCGGCAAGCCGTAGGAAGCTGCAACAGTTCTTCGGCTTCGCTAATTTCTGTCGGAGGTTTATCAAGGGCTATAGTCAGGTTGTTGGTCCCCTTACAGCCCTGACCTCCCCAAAAGTTCCCTTCACCCGGTTGGATCGGTGCGAAGCCGCGTTTAGGGAGTTGAAACGCCGGTTCTCTACTGCGCCAGTTCTGGTGCAGCCCGATCCTAGCCGCCAGTTTGTTGTGGAAGTAGATGCCTCTGACTCAGGGATAGGAGCCGTGCTGTCCCAGAGCGGGGAGTCCGATAAGGTTCTCCACCCCTGTGCCTATTTCTCCCGCAGGTTGACCCTGGCAGAGCGGAATTATGACGTCAGCAATTGGGAGCTCCTTGAGGTGAAAGAGGCCCTGGAGGAGTGGAGACACTTGTTGGAGGGAGCTGTGGTTCCATTCACGGTTTTCACTGACCATTGGAACCTGGAGTATATTCGGACCGCTAAGCATCTGAACCCCAGGCAAGCCCGTTGGTCTCTATTTTTTGGATGTTTTGACTTCAGGATCACCTATTGCCCCGGGACCAAGAACCAGCGGTCAGATGCACTGTCCCGGGTGCATGAAGAAGTCAAAACCGAGCTGTCAGATCCATCAGAAAACATCATCCCGGAGTCCACTATCATCGCCACACTGACGTGGGACATGGAGAACATCGTCAGGGAGGCCCTGACGTGTCACCCGGACCCCGGCGCTGGACCACCTAACCGTTTGTACGTCCCACCAGATGCTAGGACTGCAGTTTTGGACTTCTGTCACGGTTCTAAGCTCACCTGCCATCCAGGGGTGCGAAGGACAGTGGCAGTTGTCCGGCAGCGGTTCTGGTGGGCGTCTTTGGAAGCCGACGTCCAGGAGTATGTCCGGGCCTGTACCACCTGTGCCAGGGGCAAGGCAGTCCACCAACCGGAGAAGGGACTCCTCCAGCCGCTGCCAGTGCCTCGTCGCCCCTGGTCCCACATCGGCCTGGACTTCATCACGGGTCTCCCTGTGTCCCAGGGAATGACAACCATCCTGACGATAGTGGACCGGTTCTCCAAGGCGGCCCACTTTGTGGCCCTCCCAAAGCTCCAGATGGCCCAGGAGACTGCAGACCTCCTGGTCCACCACGTCATACGTCTGCATGGTATCCCTGCGAACATCGTCTCAGATCGTGGTCCCCAGTTCTCCTCGCAAGTCTGGAGGAGTTTTTGTAGGGAACTGGGGGCCACCGTGAGCCTTTCGTCCGGGTACCACCCACAGACCAACGGACAAGCAGAGCGGGCTAATCAAGAGCTGGAACAGGCCCTACGGTGTATGACCTCCGCACACCCGATGGCCTGGAGTCAACATCTGGCCTGGATCGAGTACGCTCATAACAGTCAAGTTTCATCAGCAACCGGCCTCTCCCCATTTGAAGCGTGTTTGGGGTACCAGCCCCCATTGTTTCCGGCTGTGGAGGGAGAGGTCGGGGTTCCCTCGGTCCAGGTCCACCTCAGGAGGTACCGTCGGGTGTGGCGAACAGCCCGCTCTGCCCTGCTGAAAGCCCAGACGAGGGCGAAGAGCCATGCAGACCGCCGACGCGCCCCGGCCCCAGAATATCAGCCCGGGCAGGAGGTCTGGCTGTCAACAAAGAACATTCCTCTCAACACGGAGTCACCCAAACTGATGGACAGGTATATCGGACCATTTAAGATCACCAAAATCATCAGTCCAGCCGCAGTGAAGCTGAAACTCCCAGCTTCGCTGCGGATCCATCCGGTTTTCCATGTATCCAAAATCAAACCATACCACACCTCGGACCTTTGCACCCCCGGACCAGCGCCGCCTCCTGCCTGCATCATCGACGGCGAGCCTGCGTGGACAGTCCGCAGGCTCCTGGATGTTCGCCAGAGGGGTCGGGGTCTCCAATATCTGGTGGACTGGGAGGGTTACGGACCTGAAGAACTCCTCTTCAATCCTGGGTGAAGAGGAGCTTCATCCTGGATCCGGCCCTCCTGGCCGAGTTCTACCAGCGACATCCCGACAAGCCTGGTCGGGCGCCAGGAGGCGCCCGTTGGGGGGGGTCCTGTTGTGTGGGCCGCCCGAAGAGGAGGTACTGCTGGCCAACGCCAGAGGGCGCCCTGGCTGTTGTCGGGTTTCAGGCACTAGAAGGCACAGTGGCCACCCAGGAGCCAGGACTGACAGCCGTCAATAATTATCATCAGCTTCACTATAAAAGCCTGGAGGAGACACCACATCTCTGCCGAGATATCCGCTTACCTCACAGGTAAACACTCAGCCGTGGTTTTGTGTCATACAACTTTCTGAACATTTGCAGGCGTACCTGTTTGACTGGTCAGCAGCTGGAAGCTGGGAGGAGACGACGTCTTCGCTCCTCGGATAAGTAGTCCTTCAAGCGCTGCACGTTTTTGTTCCTGTGTGACTGTGATTGAGAGGTGGAGATGTTTCCCACCCTTCACCTGTTTTTGTTCCTGCCAGCAGTACTGGATCTGACAGCTGGAAGCAGAGGCCACCTGGGGACTCGGGACTTGGCGGCTTCGGTATACTGCAGGTCTTCGTTGGCGGCGGAACCTTGTGGGCCCCGGCTCTTCCCTGGATAGGCGTCTCCTACCCTCGGGCCTCCCCACATGTCACTTATTGTATCTTGTGATTGATTGTCTAAAAGCAGTATTCGACCTGTTGTGCACATTTGCCGCAATAAATTGTATTTATTGGATTATCTATTGACCGTTCATTTGCACCCCCTGTTGTGGGTCCGTGCATTACACTTTCCCCAACAACAGTAAGACAAAACGTAAGAGAAGAGAGTGGCTAAACAAAGTATAAATGAAACAGACTCAGTGATGAACAAAACCCAACACTAAAGCAGAATAGATAATATAACAAATGAGAACAAAATGGAACAGACAATGGCAGTAGTATGAAAAGCAACAAAAAACAAAGCAACAAGGCAAAACTAGAACAGAGAATAACCAAATCATGAAAATAATTAATAAAACAAAGCCAGGGCAGAAGGGCATGAATAAAGAGGCAAAATACAGATGAAAGCCTGGATCAACATGACACCGTTGCTTTTCTTAAAAATAATTATCACGTGTTGTAATGAAGAGTTTATTTGTCTGTTCGATGTCTGTTATTCTTGTTTCTTCTGTTTTGAATCTTCTGGTGTTTCTCGCGCCTCTTCACGGTCCTTTTCTTCTTGTCTTCCTGTTGGGTCTCGGCTCCGTCCCCTTTCCTGGTCTGTTGTCACCTCTCTCTCGGTTTTGTCTCTTACCTTCCTCCACCATGCTGTCCACCTCTCCCTCCGTCCTCTTGGTGTTCTCTCCATCCCCCTCTTTGGTCACCTCACCACCATCCTCGTACTGTTCTTTGACTTTTGTCTTTGAACCCCCCTTCTCTTCCTCACCCTCAGCTTCTTCTCGCTCCCCCTCTACCTCGCCCCCGACCCCTACACCTCTCCCCCATCCTCTGTCTCTTTCACCCTCTGGGGGCGGAGCCTCAAGCGTAGTCACGTGGTGCTCCAGCTGCTTCACTCTCACCTGCATCTTGCGGTTGCTGGACTCTAACTCCACCATGAGTCGAGCTAGTTTCGTCTGCAGGACCTCCAGGCTGATTTCCAGCCTTTTCAGCTTGACTTCCACTTTCTCCGCCTCCTCCTCCGCTCCGTCCTCGGTGTCCTCCAGCATTCCCATCTTGGTGAGGATCTGTCGGCCTTTCTCCTCCAAGAGCCGTTTGGCTGCCGGGAACTCGGACAGCACTTCTGTCAGGTCTTCTTTGGACAAGCTGAAAAGGTCAGAGAAGCCAATGCTTCGGATGTTGGCAGTGCGACGGTTACCCGACTTATTCCCTGAAAGAAAACGTACATCCGATCAAAAGCAAGTTATCAGGACACAGGTGACCATCCCTGCTCCTAGAGGTCACCAACACTGCTCCTAGAGGTCACCAACACTGCTCCTAGAGGTCACCAACATTGCTCTTAGAGATCACATCCCTGCTCCTAGAGGTCACCAACACTGCTCCTAGAGGTCACCAACACTGCTCCTAGAGGTCAACAACACTGCTCCTAGAGGTCAACAACACTGCTCCTAGAGGTCACCATCCCTGCTTTTAGAGGTCACCATCCCTGCTCCAAGAGGTCACCAACACTGCTCTTAGAAGTCACCAACACTGCTCCTAGAGGTCACCAACACTGCTCCTAGAGGTCACCAACACTGCTCTTAGAGGTCACCATCTCTGCTCCTAGTGGTCACCATCTCTGCTCTTACAGGTCACCAACACCGCTCCTAGAGGTCACCAACCCTGCTCTTAGAGGTCACCAACCCTGCTCTTAGAGGTCACCAACCCTGCTTCTAGAGGTCACCAACCCTGCTCTTAGAGGTCCCCATCCCTGCTTTTAGAGGTCTCCATCACTGCTCCTAGAGGTCACCAACCCTGCTTTTAGAGTTCACCATCTCTGCTCCTAGAGGTCACCATCCCTGCTTTTAGAGGTCAACATCTCTGCTCTTAGAGGTCACCAACCCTGCTCTTAGAGGTCACCATCCCTGCTCTTAGAGGTCACATCCCTGCTCTTAGAGGTCACCATCTCTGCTCCTAGAGGTCATCAACACTGCTCTTAGAGGTCACCATCTCTGCTCTTAGAGGTCACCAACACTGCTCCTAGTGGCCACCAACACTGCTCCTAGTGGTCACCTGCCCTGCTCCTAGAGGTCACCTGCCCTTCTTTTAGAGGTCCCCATCTCTGCTCTTAGAGGTCACCAACACTGCTCTTAGAGGTCACCAACCCTGCTCCTACAGGTCACCAGCACTGCTCCTAGAGGTCATCAACACTGCTCCTAGAGGTCACCAACACTGCTCTTAGAGGTCACCATCTCTGCTCCTAGTGGTCACCAACACTGCTCTTACAGGTCACCAGCACCGCTCCTAGAGGTCACCAACCCTGCTCCTAGAGGTCACCATCCCTGCTCCTAGAGGTCACCAACCCTGCTCTTAGAGGTCCCCATCCCTGCTTTTAGAGGTCACCATCACTGCTCCTAGAGGTCACCATCTCTGCTCTTAGAGGTCACCAACCCTGCTCTTAGAGGTCACCAACCCTGCTCTTAGAGGTCACCATCTCTGCTCTTAGAGGTCACCATCTCTGCTCTTAGAGGTCACCATCTCTGCTCTTAGAGGTCACCAACACTGCTCCTAGAGGTCACCTGCCCTGCTCCTAGAGGTCACCTGCCCTGCTTTTAGAGGTCACCATCTCTGCTCCTAGAGGTCACCAACACTGCTCTTAGAGGTCACCAACCCTGCTCCTACAGGTCACCAACACTGCTCTTAGAGGTCACCAGCCCTGCTCTTAGAGGTCACCAGCCCTGCTCCTAGAGGTCACCAACCCTGCTCCTACTCTAAGAGATGAAACACAGGGGTTTTAAACGTAATTAATACTGTTATTTTCAATATACTTGCAATTGTTAATTTTAGGGATTTAAGTAATAATATTTCATTTGATTTAATTAATTTCAACTACAATATTGTTTTGCACTTAGTTGGCAATGTTATGTGGAAAACGTTACCTTAACTTTATCAATTAAATTCAACATTTTCTTAGAGTGTAGAGGTCGCCAACCCTACTCTTAGAGCTCACCTGCCCTGTTCCTAGTGGTCACCAACTCTGCTCCTAGAGGTCACCTGCCCTGCTCTTAGAGGTCACCATCTCTGCTTCTAGAGGTCACCTGCCCTGCGTGCTTTCTGCTGGGGTCACTGCTGATTCGCCAAGTGATATCTCTTAGCTCTTGATTGGCTGAGCACACCTGACCTGGTTAATCAGCAGTGGGAGGAGCAGCACTGGTGCTTCCTGTGTTTGAGGGTCAACATTTTGAAAAGATGCTTGTTGCCGTGACACTTTGTCACTCTTCCATCTCAGCCAACATTCATGATCAGCAGCTGGAGCAGACTCATTCTGTACAGCGGCGGCTCCACAGCTTTTTGTCTTGGTGGGGTCATTATTATTTAGTAACCGAGAAAAATAAGTATGAAATCTGCAATCGGGCCCCTTAAAGTAAATTGTAAGTTCCTAACATATCCATTTCATTAACTCACACACACAATAGAAAAAAAAAAAGGTAAACCAAACGTCCACCTTCCATACATTTGAAGCCTCAGACACAACGGTTAGAGACTGTGACTGATCGTAGCAGAAAGATCACCATATCTGTGTCAGGTACTGGTGGAGTAGCTTTTGCCATCATTGTGCAAGTGAAATATTGACCCTAGGACCAGTGGACCCTAGGACTAGTCCAAAGCTTATATACACCTACCCCTTTTACCTCAGCAACTTTTACTTATCACAACAAAACCAAAAACAAAACAAAGTGAGCAGAACAGCAAAACACAGACATCGTAAAATAATCAGTAAACTCAAATTCCTCATCATAGCCACACCAACAGCACACTTTGCATAATCCAAAAAAAAACTCCAACAAAATTAATAACTTAATTGTCTATACTTTAACCAACAGCTATATACAGTGAGGAAAATAAGTATTTGAACACCCTGCGATTTTGCAGGTTCTCCCACTTAGAAATCATGGAGGGGTCTGAAATTTTCATCTTAGCTGCATGTCCACTGTGAGAGACATAATCTAAAAAAAAAAAAAATCCGGAAATCACAATGTATGATTTTTAATAATTTATTTGTATGTTACTGCTGCAAATAAGTATTTCAACACCTGTGAAAATCAATGTTAATATTTGGTACAGTAGCCTTTGTTTGCAATTACAGAGGTCAAACGTTTCCTGTAGTTTTTGACAAGATTTGCACACACTGCAGCGGGGATTTTGGTCCACTCCTCCACACAGATCTTCTCTAGATCAGCCAGGTTACTGGGCTGTCGCTGAGAAACACAGAGTTTGAGCTCCCTCCAAAGATTTTCTATTGGGTTTAGGTCTGGAGACTGGCTAGGCCACTCCAGAACCTTGATATGCTTCTTACGCAGCCACTCCATGGTCATCCTGGCTGTGTGCTTCAGGTCATTGTCATGTTGGAAGACCCATCCACGACCCATCTTCAATGCTCTAACTGAGGGAAGGCGGTTGTTCTCCAAAATCTCGCAATACATGACCCCGGTCATCCTCTCCTTAATACAGTGCAGTTGTCCTGTGCTATGTGCAGAGAAACACCCCCAAAGCATGATGCTTCCACCGCCGTGCTTCACAGGGACGGTGTTTTTGGGATGGTATTCTTCTTCCTCCAAACACGGCGAGTGGAATTAAGACTAAAAAGTTCTATTTTGGTCTCATCTGACCACATAACTTTCTCCCATGACTCCTCTGGATCATCCAAATGGTCATGGGCAAACTTAAGACGGGCCTGGACTTGTGCTGATTTAAGCAAGGGAACCTTCCGTGCCATGCATGATTTTAACCCATGACGTCTTAGTGTATTACCCACAGTAACCTTGGAAACAGTGGTGCCAACTCTCTTCAGGTCCTTGACCAGCTCCTCCCGTGCAGTTCTGGGCTGATTCCTCACCTTTCTTAGGATCATTGATACATCACGAGGTGGGATCTTGCATGGAGCCCCAGTCCGAGGGAGATTGACAGTCATGTTTAGCTTCTTCCATTTTCTAATAATTGCTCCAACAGCTGGTCTTTTTGACCAAGCTGCTTGGCAATTGCCTCGTATCCCTTTCCAGCCTTGTGGAGGTCTACAATTTTGTCTCTGGTGTCTTTGGACAGCTCTTTGGTCTTAGCCATGTTAGTATTGGACAGGTGTCTTTATGCAGCTAACGACCTCAAATAGGTGCTTCTAATTGGGAATAATAAGTGGAGTGGAGGTGGACTTTTTAGAGGTGGGCTAACTGGTCTTTGAGGGCCAGAATTTCTGCTGATTGGCAGGTGTTGAAATACTTATTTGCCACAGTAACATGCAAATAAATGATTAAAAAATCATACATTGTGATTTCCAGATTTTTTTTTTTCATCTCAGGGGCGGGATGAGTCTGATTACAGAGACGAGGTCAACTGACTGACAGTGTGGTGTTCAGCTAACAAACTGCCGCTGAACACCACAAAAACAAACAAATAATCCTGGACTTCAGGAAGAACAGGGCTGACCCAGCCCCGCTCTACATCCAAGGGGACTGTGTGGAAAGGGTCAGCTCCATCAGGTTCCTGGGAGTGCAGCTCTCTGACAGCCTCTCCTGGACTGCCAACACCAAAGTGGTGGTGAAGAAAGCCAAGCAGCGACTCCACTTCCTGAGGGTGCTCAGGAGAAACAATCTGGAGGAGAAGCTGCTGGTGTTGTTTTACAGAGCCGCCATCGAGAGCATCCTGATGTACTGCATCACAGCGTGGTACGGGGGGTGCACAGCAGCAGACAGGAGAGCGCTGCAGAGGGTGATCAAAATGGCCCAGGGGATCACTGGCTGCTCTCTGCCCAGCCTGGAGGACATTGCCAGCTCTCGCTACCTCAGCAGAGCTGCCAGCATCAGCAAAGACACATCCCACCCCAGCAACCACCTGTTTGACCTACTACCCTCCGGCCGACGGTACAGGTCAGTCAAAACTACGACAAACAGACTCAGGGTCAGCTTTCTCCCCAGAGCGATCACTGCACTGAAAAGTAACAAATCACTCTAATCTGCACCTTCAAGTTTTTTGTGCAATATCTGTAAACCATGTGCAATTTTCCGTGCAATATGATTCCACAGTTGTATATAATTCTCGTTTTTACATTTTACTTGGTCCATATTTTATTTTATCTTATGTTTATATTAGTTGTACATAGACTCTGAACAATTTACCATTAAATTTCTCTATCTTTTATTTGGCTAAAAATGACTCGCACCACGGAAAGCACCTTTATGGAGTTGCACTCAAATCTCGTAATGCAAATTGCAATGACAATAAAGACGATTCTGATTCTCCTGATTGTGATTTCTAAGTGGGAGAACTTGCAAAATCGCAGGATGTTCAAATACTTATTTTCCTCACTGTAATCCTTCATCCATGAATTTAATTTTCAGAGAATTTAGACAATTTTCACATATTCAGAAAACATCAGTTCCTTATATTGGCGTTTAAAATGATTGACATTTGGACATCACTTGAGTTCCTTCGCCAGATTATTCCATATTTTAGTAGGTGTTGACTGAAAATACTGAGGTAATGTCAAATGAAAGCACTTTTACTGGAAGTTGGGACTTTTAATGTTGAGTCTTCCAGACACAAATGAACTGTCGTTTTCAATTTTTCTTACATGCTGTAGCCTTTCCATCCACAATTACATTAATTTTTATTACTATTATTATTATTATTATTATTTTGAAGGGAAAAGATGAGCTTGGTATGATATCTACTTTTTTTTATTATACAACAAACCATGACTGTATAAAAAAATAATAAATAAATAAAATGGTGCTTTTACTGTAAAACACAATCGTTTCACATCTCTGCCCCACTAATCAATTCATGGTGCTACTGTTGTGGAATTAGAGTTAGTTTTTTTTTTTAAATGCATGAAAAAATTTTTCAAGGTAAAGAAATCAGGAAGGGGAAGGTGAAGCGCCTCCTAGACTGTGACTCCATCACTGGTTCTTTTCTGTTTTCACGTTCTTTATGATGCAGCATTGTTTAAGTACGAAAAGGATAATGTGGCATCATATTGGAGATGGACGCTGAGAAGGAGGTGGAGTCTGTATAAATCAACTGATTATTGATGGATTCATATAGAATAAGAGTTTTTCATGTCTTTTTAAATGTTTGAAGTCATATAAGTGCGGTTTGACGTTAAGCGCTCGACTTGCCTTTGATGTTGAGGATGCTGATTTCTCCGAAGAAGTTGCCCTCAGTCAGCACAGCGAACTCTGTGATCCCGTCGTCTGCAACCACCGCCAGCTTCCCCTCTTTGATGATATACATCTCATGACCCACGTCACCCTTCCTGCAGACGTATTCGCCGGGACTGAATACCTGAAACCCAACAGGACGAACTGAGCCTTCTGGTTGTTTCACTGCAAAATGGGCTTCCAAAGATAAATAATGGAGTTTTTTGTCACAGTACGTAGATACAACATAAATTTGTCCTGTTAACCATCCCAATTACAGTTAGACAAACTCCAATCAGGAAGAGCAGTAGACGGCTGTAGCACCTGGGGACAACTCCAAATCCAGAGATGCTGAGAAAAGGAGCAGATCCTAATGAGCAGCTTTTTGATGGTGGGAGGAAACTGGAACACCCAAAGGAAACCCACGTAAACTCCACACAGAAAGCAAGCGGGTGAATCACCGAGTCCCCATTCAGAGTCAGGTCGGCAATTCAGCTCCAACCGGATTTGAGCCGGACTGCTTTCTAGTCAGATAGCGTTCACACTTGTTTGCCAAATTTGGCTCATCTGACTCAATCCAGCTCAAGCCAAAAGAGATGTGCCTGGATAGGAGAGTGTGTGTGTGTGTGTGTGTGTGTGTGTGTGTGTGTGTGTGTGTGTGTGTGTGTGTGTGTGTGTGTGTGTGTGTGTGTGTGTGTGTGTGTGTGTGTGTGTGTGTGTGTGTGTGTGTGTGTCCCACAAAAACACAAGGTCCATGATCTGGAGTTGCATCAGAAAGGGCATCCAGCATAAATATGCTGCTAAATCAACATGCAGATACAACCTGGACCCACTGTGGTGAAGTAAAAAAAAAAAAAACAGAAAAAAATAAAAACACACACACAACTTAAGTCAAAACATTAGCACCAAAATTCAGAAAGGGTGGAGAACAGCACCACCTAAAGGAGAAGTGTTTGCGGTGTAGATAGTTTTTTTTTTCTCCCTGCATGTTTTCTAAATCAGGATTTCAATCCCATCTTAGGGCCCTGTCCCACTGGGGAGAGGATTAATTGCGCATGAATTGAGTACACAAATTACGGGCGTTCGTTGTCATCCGCAACAAAAATGGCTAAAAATGACAAATGTCCCAGTATGGATTACGGATATATTAATAATATATAGCAAATATATGATGAACAATCACGGTTATATAACGTATGTAGTGAGGAAACTGATCCGACATATTGAGATTATCACGGCAGTATTACGGGTGTATTATGAATGCATCGCGCACGTGTTGCGCGTGCACAGCATCTGCATTGCGGTCATAAAAGAAGGGCACTCGCTCCTTTCGGCATCACTATTCACACCAACAATACAGCCTCTGGAGCATTTGCTGGACTTGAACAAGTTGATCACAGAGTTAATGTTCATGTTGTCATGCGAGGATTAACTGTTCATGAGTTTGGGGAGCGGGAGGGGGGAAGCCGCTCAGGGCGTGAGACAGTGTTTTTTTTTTTTTGAGTGTCACAGAAAACAGATGTCAGCGTGAGTTGTTGGTAAACAGCAACTCTTCCTTTTGTTGGTGTTAAATAAAAGTTCTGGATTGCAGCAGCTATTACGTCTTTGTGGATCTACACAGCCGGACCGGCACTGACTGGCAGGTATGTCGCTTTCTGCCACACTTTGGGTTTACGTGACGTGTTTGTTATGCATTCACAGATTGTCCGCAAATCAGCTGCAAAGCAGATGTAATAAAAACGCTTTATTCGTGGCCAATTTGTATGCATTCGCTACAACTTATTTTAGTTTGTGATGTGGAAATGATGGGCACGATATATTTTACACACTGTCCCGGTCTGCTGCCAAGCCGCAAATCCCCGTCAGTTGTGGATATCAGCGGTTAACAGCAGATATACAGTGCATAGAGTGAGTATGTATCGTGTATGAATTGAGTATGTATGGAGTATGTAAGGCGGATGTCATCTGCATTCAGATTTTTGAACAGTGCAAAAATCCTGGCTGCACACATGCGTGCCTCTCTGGATGATCACGGACGTGTTTGGATGATGGCCGACTCATACAGGCATGTTAGACGGATATTGCGGATGTTTGGCGAATATGGGCCAATTTTGTGTGCAATCCATACGCAAATCCTCCTAAACGCCAGTGGGACAGGGCCCATAAGGATGTTTGTTATTTTTTAAACTACAGCTGCTATTGATAGTTCTGTCTTTTCTTTATTGTACAAGGTATCTTATAAAACTAACCGGCAGTTTTATAAAAAAAAAAAACTATATGGATTTGATTGACATGCGATTACACCGATCATGCTTGAACCCTCTGCCCGCATGTTCTTTCATTACAAAATGTCCGTTAACAATGGAATTGTTGGGAAGGTGTCGTAGCACGGACCCACAACAGGGGGCGCAAATGAACGGACAATGAGTAAACCAAAAGGTAACAATTTACTGTTGTGACAATACACAACTAAATGTACAGAAATTGCAAAGTCAATTAACACCAGGTGACGTGTGGGCAGGCTCGAAGATAGAAGACCCCGACGAGAGAGAGACCGCGCTCCACACGGCCTCCACCACCAACGGTCTGAAGAACACCGGAGCCGCCAAGTCCCGAATCCCCAGGTGACCTCTGTCTTCGGCTGTCGACCCTGGTACTGCTGGCAGAAAGCAGAGAAAAGATGAATGAGTGTAACTCCTTACACTCAGTGGTCTATAGTCTGTACACAGTTAGGAGGAGAACCTCCACCTCCGAATCACACACTCGTGCAGCTCCTGGTGTGACCACTTATCTGTAGCGCGGTTGTCGTCGTCACGCTCCACGCCACTTCCCAGATAAGGGCGAACACCACAGGATACCGGCTGCAATAAAAGTTCAGGTTATTACTCAACGTATTAGTCAGCAGAGAAATTACCTTACGGTAGTCGATTTCTCGGCGAGGAGGTGGAGTCACGATCCGGCTTTTAAGTTGGTGGTGATGATGATGAACGAGTGACAGCTGGTGCAGGGGAAGAATGACAGCTGTCACTTCTTCAGGGTCCGGCGCCCTCTCGTGCTTGGAGCCCGCACTCCAAGCAGGGCGCCCTCTGGTGGTGGTGGGCCAGCAGTACCTCCTCTTCAGCGGCCCACATAACAGGAATGTCCGAATAAACTCCTCATGCCGACGACTTCTGAAAGTTCTCTGTTCTCTGACGACTTACTGGGTCAACAGAGCCTGAAATGTGGAAGTTTTCAACTTGAAACGGCGAGACGCTGCCGCCTCGAAGCGCAGATCGCCGTCAGGCGCCGTGGGCTGTCCTTACGGCGACACTACCAGACCAAAATCTCTCATCAGCCATTAAAATTTTTAGCGAAAACCAGCTGAATTTATCGAATGGTGTCCACTCAGTTGTGCCTTACAGTTTTGAAAAAATTTTGATCAAACAAAGCAGCAGTCTCTGAGCCATTCCTAAACAATGAAAAAACGACGAGAGGGTGGGCCACTCCTCACTCAAAGACTGCCCACAGGCGAATGACGTAACCGACAGGCGTGAAAAAACTCTCGCATGCCCACGAGGGTTCAAGCATGTCTGATGTAATCACACGTGATTCAAATCCATATGGTTTTTGAAAAAAATAATAAGGTCGGATACTTTTCTAATAGACCTCGTATATTGTACTTTTGTTTTTTCACATGTTGCTGATGTACTTTTGTTTTTTTGTGTGTTGTTGATCTACTTTTGTTTATTCACGTGGTGTTGATCTACTTTTGTTTTTTCATATGTTGCTGATGTACTTTTGTTTTTTGTGTGTTTTTGATGTACTTTTGTTTTTTCGCGTGTTGTTGATTTTGTTTTTTCATATGTTGCTGATGTACTTTTGTTTTTCATGTGTTTTTGATGTACCTCTGTTTTTTCGTGTGTTGTTGATATACTTTTGTTTTTCACATGTTGCTGATGTACTTTCTTTTTTCACCTGTTCCTGATGTACTTTTGTTTTTTCGTGAGTTGTTGATATACTTTTGTTTTTTCACATGTTGCTGATGTACTTTCTATTTTCACCTGTTCGTGATGTACTTCTGTTTTTCGTGTGTTTTTGATGTACTTTTGTTTTTTCACATGTTGTTGATATACTTTCTTTTTTTTCACCTGTTCCTGATGTAATTTTGTTTTTTTGCATGTTGTTGATCTACTTTTGTTTTTTCGCTTGTTATTGATATACTTTTGTTTTTTCATGTGTTGTTGATCTATGTTTGTTTTTCCCCTGTTGTTGACCTACTTGTTTTTTTGCGTGTTGCGCATGTACTTGTGTTTTTTCACGTGTTGTTGATATACTTTTGTTTTTTCACATGTTGCTGATGTATGTTCTTTTTTCATCTGTTCCTGATGTACTTTTGTTTTTTCATGTGTTGTTGATATACTTTTGTTTTTTCCCCTGTTGTTGATCTACTTTTGTTTCCCCTGTTGTTGAGCTTCTTGTGTTTTTCGCGTGTTGTTGATGTACTTTGTTTTTTTGCGTGTTGATCTACTTTTGATTTTTCACGTGTTGCTGATGTACTTTTGTTTTTTCTCTTGTTGTTGACCTACTTGTGTTTTTCTGCGCGTTGCTCATGTATTTTGATTTTTTCATGTGTTGTTGATGTTAAGGTGGCAGTAATTAAACCATTACTTAAAAAGCCATCACTTGACCCAGCTATCTTAGCTAATTATAGGCCAATCTACAACCTTCCTTTTCTCTCAAAAATTCTTGAAAGGGTAGTTGTAAAACAGTTAACTGATCACCTGCAGAGGAATGGTCTATTTGAAGAGTTTCAGTCAGGGTTTAGAATTCATCATAGTACAGAAACAGCATTAGTGAAGGTTACAAATGATCTTCTTATGGCCTCAGACAGTGGACTCATCTCTGTGCTTGTTCTGTTAGACCTCAGTGCTGCTTTTGATACTGTTGACCATAAAATTTTATTACAGAGATTAGAGCATGTCATAGGTATTAAAGGCACTGCGCTGCAGTGGTTTGAATCATATTTATCTAATAGATTACAATTTGTTCATGTAAATGGGGAATCTTCTTCACAGACTAAGGTTAATTATGGAGTTCCACAAGGTTCTGTGCTAGGACCAATTTTATTCACTTTATACATGCTTCCCTTAGGCAGTATTATTAGACAGCATTGCTTAAATTTTCATTGTTACGCAGATGATACCCAGCTTTATCTATCCATGAAGCCAGAGGACACACACCAATTAGTTAAACTGCAGGATTGTCTTACAGACATAAAGACATGGATGACCTCTAATTTCCTGCTTTTAAACTCAGATAAAACTGAAGTTATTGTACTTGGCCCCACAAATCTTAGAAACATGGTGTCTAACCAGATCCTTACTCTGGATGGCATTACCCTGACCTCTAGTAATACTGTGAGAAATCTTGGAGTCATTTTTGATCAGGATATGTCATTCAATGCGCATATTAAACAAATATGTAGGACTGCTTTTTTGCATTTGCGCAATATCTCTAAAATTAGAAAGGTCTTGTCTCAGAGTGATGCTGAAAAACTAATTCATGCATTTATTTACTCTAGGCTGGACTATTGTAATTCATTATTATCAGGTTGTCCTAAAAGTTCCCTGAAACGCCTTCAGTTAATTCAAAATGCTGCAGCTAGAGTACTGACGGGGACTAGAAGGAGAGAGCATATCTCACCCATATTGGCCTCTCTTCATTGGCTTCCTGTTAATTCTAGAATAGAATTTAAATTTCTTCTTCTTACTTATAAGGTTTTGAATAATCAGGTCCCATCTTATCTTAGGGACCTCATAGTACCATATCACCCCAATAGAGCGCTTCGCTCTCAGACTGCAGGCTTACTTGTAGTTCCTAGGGTTTGTAAGAGTAGAATGGGAGGCAGAGCCTTCAGCTTTCAGGCTCCTCTCCTCTGGAACCAGCTCCCAATTCGGATCAGGGAGACAGACACCCTCTCTACTTTTAAGATTAGGCTTAAAACTTTCCTTTTTGCTAAAGCTTATAGTTAGGGCTGGATCAGGTGACCCTGAACCATCCCTTAGTTATGCTGCTATAGACGTAGACTGCTGGGGGGTTCCCATGATGCACTGAGTGTTTCTTTCTCTTTTTGCTCTGTATGCACCACTCTGCATTTAATCATTAGTGATTGATCTCTGCTCCCCTCCACAGCATGTCTTTTTCCTGGTTCTCTCCCTCAGCCCCAACCAGTCCCAGCAGAAGACTGCCCCTCCCGGAGCCTGGTCCTGCTGGAGGTTTCTTCCTGTTAAAAGGGAGTTTTTCCTTCCCACTGTCGCCAAGTGCTTGCTCACAGGGGGTCGTTTTGACCGTTGGGATTTTTCTGTAATTATTGTATGGCTTTGCCTTGCAATATGAAGCGCCTTGGGGCAACTGTTTGTTGTGATTTGCTGCTATATAAATGAAATTGATTTGAATTGATTTGATGTACAGACAGTTGCCCAGTTCCAGATCACCTTTTTTAAAGTCATAACGGAGTTTAAAGTTATAACGGAGCCATAATGCAACTGAATGTCCTTCATTGTGTATTGTTGTATTGGATATTTGGATGTTATCTAGCTGAAGAAGTCAGGATGGGGTAGTCCTTCTCCTTAAAGTGTGAAGCCACATTATGTGTGGTGCAGACATTTGCCAGAAATGGATCACTTTGCCCGGTTCCAGATCACGACACTTTGTGTCACTTTGGGTTCATTCCTGGCATCTGGCTGGAGTCCTTCTTATGCACAATGATACACACTGTGCCCGAAAATGTGTTTTGAACACAAAATGATATAAATTATACTTATTATATGAGAATTTACTTAGTTTCAAAAGGCGCCGTTATAGGTTTTTACGAGCAAAAAATGAAGTGTGGAGGTGAGCTTTCTCCTGAATTAAAATGTAAAAGCCCCCACATTCATGCCCATTCGTGATGTTGAGATGACCCCCAAAGTCCACATGGATCACAAGTACAGACACGAGGCTGCTGCTTCAGTGATCCACAACCGGCAAATTTTCGCATCAGAGATAAATGCGTGCAGCAATTAAACAGCAAGACATAACACACTGACATTTTCTACCCAAGTAAGTAAGAATTTTCCCACTCTAGACCCAAAGACACTAAACGGCTAACTCACCTTTGCTACTTAATAGAGATTGTCACTTTCGCACTTGCAGGAATGAGTGACTCAGAAAACACGCGCACACCACTGAGACCGGGATGTGTTGATTCCTCTGTTGATCACAAAGATGGCTGGATCAGGTCCAGCTTGTGGTCGTTTGTAGACAAAACATCAGGTCTTTCCTTTGGTACCAAGTATTAGCTTATTTGCGCTGATTACGAGAAACGGCGACACAAATACTATGTGATCCGGAACTGGCAATTATCCGGAACTGGGCAAATTACTGTACTTTTGTTTTTTCATGTTTTGTTGATGTACTTTTGGTTTTTCGCATGTTGTTGATCTGCTTTTGATTTTTCGCGTGTTGCTAATGTACTTTTGTTTTTTTCCACTTGTTGTTGACCTACTTGTATTTTTTCACATGTTGCTCATGTACTTTTGTTTTGTCATGTGTTGCTGGTTTAACTGTAGTTAACGAGACTGAGTTATACCTGAGGCGTTAGCTTTAGCACTAGCTCCTCCAGCAGGCTGGTCTCACAGTTCTGGAAGATAGTGACTTTGGAGAGTGTGGGAAGGTGGACGCTGACGGCGATGTCTGTCTGCAGGTGGACAGGCAGCTGCTGCAGGATTTCGTTCTCTCGCATGATCTTCTTGTTGATGTAAAGATGTTGGTACCAGTTGTCGATACGCTGTCGAAGCTCCTTGCTAATGTAATGGCTACGCAGGTAGGCCTTTACCTGAAAAAACAAAGGAAGATGAGCGTCCCATTTCAACAACTAGACGAAAGAATGTCATGGACAGAAATTTATTTCCTTCACTGAAAATAGTTTTATCTTTGATTCGCTTAAATCTGGGGGGGGGATCCCATGGGCAAGCTAAGAGGCTAAGACCCTGTAAATTGCATTTGCAACATTTTATAATCACTGTTCCTCAATAAAAGGTCAATATATGAATAGCTGTGGAAAGCTAATGTTACATCTACATCTAAAATGTTGAAATGGTAACTAATCCTGGGGATGGGTGGATACAATCCATGTAAGAGTCTGGATCTGTCATGGTCTGCCTTTGTCTTCCTCCCTGTACTGTCTGTTTATAACATTGAGTGTAGTTTGTGAGTTTTTTCCCCCAGATGGCGCACTCAGAGCTGAGGAACACCTGCTGTTTATCACTGCCACATACCTGGTGTGTATAAGCGGCTCATACACATACCTGACATGCATGGCGGCTGATTAGCAGCGGGCTACATAAACCCAGACTTTCAGCTCATCCATGCCAGGTTCTTCAACAAACCTTGCCAGATTCTTCAATGAAACTTCATTGAGATTCCATGATTGCTGATCATTCGCTGACCTTGACTTTGTCTTTGACCTGCTGCCTCCATGCACTTTGACAGTGGAGCTTTCCGCAGCGAATATTCAAGGTAACCTGGCCAACTCTAATTCCCGTATTAGAGCGTGTTGATTTTCCTTGTGTCCCAGACACTATCCTACGCGGCTTACACGCTGCATCTACTCCTGGCTCCACGGCTACCTGCACAACGACATCACTTTGGAACTCTCCGGCTCTCAGCTCAGAGCGTGAAGCTCTGCCCTGCTCCATTTAAGTTCCTTCATGTTCTGTGGGATTCTGTTCTCACACATTCCTGCCAGTGACTGTACATGACTAAGAGCTGTTCCAAGAACTATTTCCAAGAACTGTTTTCTAAGAACTGTATGAACTCTGATATTGCACCACTAAGAACTTTCCAAGTCATTTCCAAAGTCAAGTCCTGCTTAATTGGAACTGCGCCACAAGACTTGCAGCACTTGACCTCTGACCTCTGAAGATAATTCATGAACTGTGAACGATTCCTGAACAGCAAACCTTATTTCCTAAATGGCGAACATTATTTCCAGAACTGTAAATATTTCTGTTTTAAGCCTTCAGTGAACTGTTTATTGTTAAAGGCTTTCAGTGGTACGGGTGCAATCACTCACCATCTCTCTCCTCTGTTCTCCTAGTTACTGTTCTCAGTTTTGTACGTCCCACCTGGCCCCGGCTCCAGAATCCAAAACTCCAGGATTTCAGTTCTCTTTCAAGACTGGCTCGGGAACCTGCGGCTCCCTAACTTCTACCGCTACAAGCAGGCTGACTCTCCACTCTGCAGGCACCCCCAGTGCAGCATTTTTATTTTGTCCTTATTGTAAATAAATATCTTTTCATTCACAGCCAGCTCTGTTTCCTTGCTCCCAGCATTTGGGTCCATAGCCTGAACTGGTCCGGTCCTGTCCAGACCTCAAACCATAACAGGATCCAGCTGATCTTAAACCTGCCTCCTGTTACCTAAAAACAATGACAACAAAAGACCCCCTAAAATCAGATGTGCAATCGGGGTATGAAACCGTGTAATCAGCGATAATAGTGGCGTTGCAGAATGGAGTGACCAATTGCAAATTTTTTTAACATGTTCAAAAAAATGTGAGGTTGTGACACAGTGATCCACAAAAGTGAACAATCTGATGTAATTTGTGGAGATAGGGGGTAATAATATGTTTGCTGATATCTTTAAATCTACTCTGAAAATACATTGTCCAAAATCCCACCTGCCTGCCGCCTGCCCACAGTACAGTTTTGAACATGACCAGTAGCTCCAGTGACATGGGGCAGTGTTGTTTGTAATCTGCACTAACCTGGTGTATAATCGTGTATAAAATTATGAAAAACTTTAGACTGCTGTTGTGGACACTTGGGCCAAGTTACCTCTTTTGGATTTTGGAACTCAATTAAGGCCAGAAAATGGGACTAGGATACCAAAATTAGAGAAGCACCAGGGTGGTGAGACTAATGTGTTTTAAAATGTTCAGACTAAGAACTTTTGCAGTTGATGTACATTAGGGCTGTTCATGTTATACAGTGAAAAAAATTAAAGTTGTGAGCGATTTCGGGCCACATGTTGTTTTTGTTGCACTTGGGATGTTATAGGTGCAGACCAAATTTGAACTTAATCAGATAAGACTTAGAGGTCCACCAGAGTGACACATGTTCCTCTCCCTCCGCTGGCAAGGCAGCGTCACCCTAACGAGACAAGACTCTGATGCCATTATTTTTCTTTTACAGGTAAATGTGATGGCTTCTAATCACAAAACGTGGTGGTTGATTGGTCACCCAGAGGAGAACATTACTGGAATTACTGGATTACTACATTGCTTCTTTGGGGAAAATTGTTGCTTTGTGGGGGACCCCTAAACAATGTCTGATTACAATAAAATTTGGCACAGATCTTTTATTAGTGGAACAAGAACAACATGTAGCCCAAAAGATTTTGTAACATTTGACATTTTGAACAAGTCTAATCTACATTCAGGGTCCCGCTCCGGATCTGGCTGACCTTAGAGTAGTGGCCATCATGACAAAATACTTGTCATGATACTTGTTAAACCAAAAGTAGATCAACACACAAAAAAACAAAAGTACATCAACAACACGCGAAAAGACACAAGAAGGTCAAGAACAGGGGAAACAAAAGTAGATCAAAATAAGTTGTTGAGGCACATTTTCACTTTCCAACTTTGGATTGGTACCAGTGTAAAGGTGAATCTATGATCTGAATACCTAGAAACAACAACTTTGCTGCAATGTTATGAACAAGTTTCCAACTTACCAGATCATGGTTAGGGAAGAAGACATTATCACGATTCCTTAAGGTTGTTATGACATTACCAACGTTGCCAACAATCGATGCAAACACCAGCACAGCAATTAGCAGGTCTGCAATCATAAACAAGTACTCTTCTTTTTGATTTGGTAATGGTGTGTCTCCTACAGTAGTGAAAATCAGGGCAGAGAACCAGAAGCAATAGAAGTACTGACGACGCATGGAGGCAAACACTGGATTGGTGATGTTGGGGTAAACCCAAAGATCACTTCCAAAACCAATGTAGTTGGACAGTGCGAAGTAGAGACAGGCATTCCAATGGATCAGCACAAAGATGTAGATCATCAGCTTGGAGATGCGAAAAGTGTTGGGGTATGAGGTTCGAGTCTCCATCCGATCCAGGGCTTCATTAAGGCGTGCTGTACGGAGAAGGCGGTTGATCCTCACCAGTGGAGCTTGGATGCCAAAGGCAAAGTAGAAAAAGTCCGTGGGTAACACGGAAGCAAGGTCCTTTAAGAAACATTTGGAGTGCAGGTAGCGCTTCTTCAGCTGAGTGAGGTCCTTGATCAGGATCCCCTGATCCAAGTAGCCTAGAGAGGAAAGCATGAGAAGGCGGTTACAATGACTTTGTTGCTCTGGTGGCTTATGGCCACCAAGGAGGGTTTTGCATTTGCCATTGGGTGAAAAATTTTGTTTTGAGGCTCACTTATTCCTTACTGCATTCTGATGACACCTTATCACGACACCTGTCTGCACATGTGAGTGTTTTGACAATAACCTCAGAATACCCGGGCCAGAGCTTGACTTTGACATTAACACACATACAAACAGGATCAGATCCCCTGACCCTTCGGTTGCAGGACAGCTTGTGCTACTAACTGAACTCTGTTCTGTCCAAGTTATCATTGCTCACATCCAAACTGAGCTGCAATCCCGGTTTGGTCAGTGGCTGCCGTTGTGGCGTGACCAGTCCCAGCAGAAGACTGCCCCTCCCTGAGCCTGGTTCTGCTGGAGGTTTCTTCCTGTTAAAAGGGAGTTTTTCCTTCCCACTGTAGCCAAGTGCTTGCTCACAGGGGGTTGTTTTGACCGTTGGGGTTTTACATAATTATTGTATGGCCTTGCCTTACAATATAAAGCGCCTTGGGGCAACTGTTTGTTGTGATTTGGCGCTATATAAAAAAATTGATTGATTGATTGACTATGCATCCGTGTTCTGGTTTTCAGGGAGAAAGTAGTGCTTTTTGTAGGGATTTCATGGTAGTGCAGCAGATAAGTGAACATTTACTGAGGGATCCTTCAAATGGTGATGCAAGCACCAAATTTGGCACACATACTCCTTAGACATTACTCTTTTTAAAATGCCGAGTGGCCACATGAACTTTCAATAGGCAGCCAAGAAGGGGTCAATTGAAGAATTACACAGGGGTCAAAATTTAAAAATGCTCCAAACATATTGAAAAGGCATTCCATATTATTTGTCTGATCATAAAGATTCCAAAAAGGTATAGTTTGAACTATCTGTGAATGAATGTTATGGAGTTATGGGGTAAAAACAGCAAGAATGGTGACAAAGGTCAATTTCAGTTTATACAGGGGTCAAAAGTTAAAGTTGCTCCAATTTTGGTAAAAAGTGGTGCAAGTTACTGGTTGAGCTAATAGGATTAATAAATGGAATAGTCTTGACTGTGTTGCATGTTTGGTTTGCAAAGTAAAGGTTAAACAATGTCGGCATCCATTGGATTCTATGACATGTGACATATGCTACCCTGTAACATGATAACTAAGAAGGTTACATGATGCAAACCATTCCTTTTTAAAATTATATTCACTCAACTAATAATTTGCATCTGTAATTGTACATAAAAGACTCACTCTAAAGTGAAAACTTACCCGTGTGAACCTTGATGATCATGTCGGCCACATACATGAGGTCTGACAGGTAGTCCATCGTAAGCCACACTGCCAGGTAGTTCAAGGCGATGGCAGTGAAACACATCCTACAGGGACACGAAGGTTTGGTGGGAAAGTCAGATGACAGCACTGAGTTTAATTAATAACCATCTTTATCTGTGTCAGTACCTCAAGATGATAATCACCCAGTTGTAGAAAATGGGCAAGATCATGACCTGTAACCACACATAATAAAACCGCTCTGCAGGATCCACCACCCATTGTGTCCAACTTGGGGAAAAGAGAATGAAAGAGAGAGAGGAGCCAAATATGGAGAAAGTTCAAATACTACATGACAAGTTAGATCTCCAAAAACTGATGTTTTAGCTCAAATCCAGTAATCAGTTAAACAGATCAAATATTTTGTTTTTGTGGAAATTTGCATTAAAAATATATATTACTCACTGTTTTAACATTTACAGTCTTCCACCACTGACTAACCTTAACCCTAACCCTCTTTAGTATGTTACATTTTGTTTATTTGGAGGTCTGGGTATTGCATGAACTGGGTATTGGGTTGAGTTGTGGGAACTAGCATCATTTACTTGTGAGGAAAGGTTTGAAGATCTCAACTTCGTGGACAATGCTGTGATCTTTGCATAATCAATAGATACCTCCATCCCCAGCACTTGAGGAGCTGAGTGAGGGTTCTGAGTTGTTTGGGTTTGCTGTTGTCCTGGATCAAGACTAGGATTTGGACTTTGAATGACTTCTTGGATTCTACCATCAGAAGTGTATCTGTATGTGGTGGAAGTGTTGAACTTGTAGAGACAAACATGTCTCTGGGTCTTTGGACTGATATTGAGAGACACTTAAGAAGAGCTTATTGAGTGACGATGCTGGACAGAGGTGTTTGTTGATGTCGACACCTTTGCTTGAGATGGTTGTAAGACTTGGAGGCTAACCTGTTGAGTAGATGCCCACCAGATACCATTCCTGAGGCAACTCCACATTCCATGTAGAAATGTGGCAGGGGTGGACTTTGAACTGGGAACCTTCCGCACTGAAACCAAGTGCACTAACCACATGCATTAACCATTAACCCGGTGCACTAACTGCATTCACAATGTTGTAGTAAGTAAATTGCAGTTCACTTACTTTTCAACAATCTGGTGAGGGAATGTGAGACTGTGAGTGCTTAAATGCTAGTGGACTAATCAGGGTAGAGGTGGACGGATCGATCCTAATATCAATAATATCGATAGCAACGCTGGTATTAATATTGAACGATCCTCGTGTAAAAAAGATCGATACTCAAGCTTTTTTTCTCTCCTGCACGCACTGACTGCTGCACATGCAGATTCATCAAAGTCTACTCTCTATCTGTAAGAGCAGCGCTGCGCTGTGTCACACAACACTAGCAGCACACCCTCCCACCTCTGGTCTTTTGTTGTTGCGCCGTCACGTGGCTCAGCGGCACCAGCCAACAGCCATGCAGGTAGGCTCAGCCTGGCCCGCCCGCTCAACGCTCTCCTCGAGTCAGCCCTCTACCTCAGGAGATTTTGTTTCAAGTTGTTTTGAGTAATTTTTTTAAACAAAAATGTTGATTGTGATAATAAAGTATTTCATTGTCACGTACAATATTTGGTGAAATTCTATCCTAGGTCTTTTAAATCCTTTGGATCTATGAAGCTTAAATCTCTAAAAGTATCGGTATCGGTATCGATATCGGCAATACTGGGCCTGTATTTACTTATTATCGGAGCAATACCAAAATTCCTGGTGTTGCCCACCTCTAAATCAGGGTGTGAAATGAGGAACAGGTGTGCAGAAGGTTCTGGAAGGGGCGTGGCTGACAAACACAAAGGCGGGTACAAGATAGTGCAGTGGGATAGAAAGCAAAGCAAACTGGGGCAAGATGAATAAGTGACAGAAAAACCAACGGTGAAAAACGTGACGTGCCAAGACAAACAATAATTAACGTGAATAAAACAAAAGGAGCTAAACTGGGAAATAAAGTGACAAGCCAATAAAAGACTATGACCCAAAACAGAACTGATACTGGCTAAAGAATAAATTTAAATACAATAAATGATAATAAGATGGCAACACAACCTACAGACCGAACCAAAACAAAATAAAAGATAAACAGAGAACAAAACCTTTGACAAGAATTACCCAAGACGAGATGAACAAAACCAAACTAAGACTTAAGTGACCTGAGTGAAAACAAAAAGGTAATTCAATAAATGAAGACAAGATGACACAACAAACTACTATGACAAAACTAAACACATGGCTAAAGTATAAATGTAAATTCAATGAAGGACAACATGAAATAAATTATAAACAGCAAATGAAATAAATGACTAAAAGAACATAATCAGATTACAACACACAGAATATAAATGAAACAAAACCAATGACATGACATGAGCATGACCCAAATGACCTGACATGATAAAAACACAGAGGGCTCAGAACACGGGAGTGGAAAAAAGTCCAGAACTATAACAACTGGCCCTAAAGGGCCGGATCATGACAGATATTTAGTAAAGCTAAATGATTTTTGCTCAGATACTTAATAAACATGAATCAGCTTTCCTTGTGAAATTGATTAGGATTTACTAAATAGTTTTGAGTAGTATAACTCATCATTTGGTGTGCTATTACTAAATCCAACACATTTCAACTGTTGCTTTTATTAACATGTACTTAATTTTTTTGGTTAGGTTTAGTTAATATATTCAATACTTTTAATCAAAATTGTAGATTTTAAAATCTATTTAATTATATTATGTGTCACTGTGTTGCCACATTTTTTTGAGTAAACACTGGTTAAATTTTTTACAGTGCACGTGCAGTTTGCCCTCTACTTTTAAGCGAGTTATTGACAAAAACAAAACAATATGAAAGAAAGCAGCAAATCCAACCATATGTATAAAAAAATAGTTCTCATTCGTCCTCATAACTATGGAGGACCAAGTGTTTAAAAGAGTTCATACTTTTGAGTTAATCTGCAGATATTCAATCAGATGACATTCTTGGCAGTGATACAAACTGTCGCTCACTTGACTGTCAGTCTCTGATGGTGATGGTTGCCATTACGTTTGCCCTCCTCTTCTTCTGCGTCACGATGTTTTCTGAACAGTCTCCACCACCTGTTGCTTCTGATGCCAACATCTCCGGGATTGTTCATCCTTCAAAGTTGGTTGCTGCTTCAGATTTCGTAACTTGAACCCATCTGCTTCATCTACATCACTGAACGGCGGGAAAAGAAGCGCCCGAGCATCGCCTGGTGACACGGGTCTCTATGTGAGGAAACCACAACAGGTGTCAGGTGTCTTCTGGGAGTTTTGTCCTGATTGAAGCAGATACCCAGACTTACTAGGAATCAGGCCTCACATGGCTTCAGCCACAAGAAATCATAGTTAATTTAATATCGCCAGCAATATATAAAATGCAAGAATGCTTTAATAGATCCAGACTGCAGTTTTAAGATTTATAAAGATGCAGTTTGTATTAATGTTGTATTATGTTGTACGGAGTGACTTGATGACTCAGAAGCTGGAGAACTGTGTTTCATCTTGTTTGCAGCGTCGGGCGTCTACAGCAAAAATATGACGGAGTCAGCGAGTTTGCCAGGTTTATTAAATCAAAAACTATAAAGGCGAACATCTTGTACATTTACAACTTAAATAAAGGCATTAACAAGGACAAACCAGTTCAAATCAGGTTAACTAAAACAAGCACCTTTGTTTTGGCTACATAATCTTTTACTATTTTATTTCTGACTGGGTACTGCTGTGGCAGCAGCCAGCTAGTTGTAGGTGAAATGGTGGCTTCAACAGCAGAGGGCACTGACGTGCAGCTAAAGACATATTTACAGAAGGACGTCACAGAAAATGAGGCCTGT
This sequence comes from Thalassophryne amazonica, assembly GCF_902500255.1. Taxonomy (NCBI): domain Eukaryota; kingdom Metazoa; phylum Chordata; class Actinopteri; order Batrachoidiformes; family Batrachoididae; genus Thalassophryne; species Thalassophryne amazonica. The sequence continues at coordinate 6,581,049 of NC_047116.1, read as the reverse complement.
TCGATAGCGACATGTAGGTTGTGTGCAGCGGAACTGAACTCCACTTTCTGCTTCTTTCTTACATAATATATCAACTAAATAATCTAGGGGAGGTGATGGTCTAGTGGTTAACCTGTTGGGCTTGAGACCAGAAGATCCTCAGTTCAAATCCCAGTCTGACTGGAAATCACTAAGGGCCCTTGGGCAAGGTCCTTAATCCCCTAGTTGCTCCCGGTGTGTAGTGAGCACCTTGCTTGACAGCACCCTGACATCGGGGTGAATGTGAGGCATTATTGTAAAGCGCTTTGAGGATCTGATGCAGATGGAAAAGCGCTATATAAATGGAGTCCATTTACCATATAGATGACTATGAAAAACTTATTAACTAGCAAAAACAGTCATTGTGAAACCCCTAGCATGTACATTGACTAAGGTTGCAAATAGGTGAACTTGTCCTTTAAGTGTGTCAGCATCATGAAATGAAGCCAAAGTCAACACAGAAGAGTAGGAAAGGATTTTTCCAGTTTCTACTTCAAGTTCTAAATTGTTGCCAGAAAGGTAATGTATGATAACTCAAAATAATGCATATGAACTTTACAATCCCTGGTATGGGTCTGTTTCAAGAAAAAGAAATGAAAAGAAAAGGTATTTTAATATCTTTAATTTTGACACAGTTTAGTCTCCATTTTATTTTGACATCGTTTATTCTCCATACATAATTTGGGGTTTATGTACTCCTCCATACTCCAGCTTCCTCCCACATCCAAAGACATGCAGTTTAGGTGGATTGGAAACTTTTAATTGTCCATAGGTGTGTGTGTGTGTTTGTTTGTCTATATGTGTCCCTGCGTCAGACTGGCATCCTGTCCAGGGTGAACTCCGCCTCACGCCCCATGACTGCTGGGATAGAATCCAGCCCTTCGCGACCCGACCTTGAATAAGCGGTTGGAATGTGAGTGTGTGTCTCGATACGTTCTTCATTTAGTTTTGGCAGTGTTTATTCCCTACAGATAATTTGGGGGCTATACAGTCTTTAATTTTGGCAGTGTTTATTTGCCTTTTAATTTTGGCACAGTCTATTCTCCACAAAGGCAACTGAGGAGTTTTGAGCCTGACCCAGAAAAAGTAGGGTGTGGTTCTCCACCTTTTACTTTCTGAGAAACCAGCATTTCTTGAGAATGTCTGAAATTTTGACTCAACAGGTGCAGTGTTGACAAATCTTGGTTCTCAGAATGCAAAAGATGGAGAACCAGGCCTTACTTTTGCTGGGTTAGGCCCAAAACTCCTCAATCATTCCTCACAATTTGGGGTTTCTGTACTTTTGAATTTGGCAGTGTTTATTCTTCATTTCATTATTGCCGTGCTTATTCCCCACACAATTTGAGGTTTATGCAGTCTTCATTTTTGGCATAGTTTATTTGCCATTGAATTTTTGCCACCGTTTCTTATCTCTCTGTTAATTTTTGCCACCGTTTCTTATTCTCTGTTTATTTTTGCCACCGTTTCTTATCCCTCTGTTAATTTTTGCCACCGTTTCTTAGTCTCTGTTTATTTTTGCACCGTTTCTTATCCTCTGTTTATTTTTGCCACGTTTCTATTCTCTGTTAATTTTGCCATCGTTCTTATTCCTCTGTTTATTTTTGCCACCGTTTCTTATCCCTCTGTTAATTTTTGCCAGTGTTTCTTATTCTCTGTTAATTTTTGCCACCGTTTCTTATCCCTCTGTTTATTTTTGCCACTGTTTCTTATTCTCTGTTTATTTTGCCACTGTTTCTTATCTCTCTGTTTATAGTTGCCACCGTTTTCTTATTCTCTGTTAATTTTTGCCACCGTTTCTTATCCCTCTGTTAATTTTGCCACCGTTTTCTTATTCTCTGTTATTTTTGCCACCGTTCTTATCCCTCTGTTATTTTTTGCCACCGTTTCTTATTCTCTGTTTATTTTTTGCCACCGTTTCTTATCCCTCTGTTTATTTTTGCCACCGTTTCTTATTCTCTGTTAATTTTTTGCCATCGTTTCTTATTCCTCTGTTAATTTTTGCCACCGTTTCTTATCCCTCTGTTAATTTTTGCCACCGTTTCTATTCGCTGTTTATTTTTGCCCACCGTTTCTTATCCCTCTGTTAATTTTTGCCAGTGTTTCTTATTCTCTGTTAATTTTTGCCACCGTTTCTTATCCCTCTGTTATTTTTGCCACTGTTTCTTGTTCTTTGTTTATTTTTGCCACTGTTTCTTATCTCTCTGTTTATATTTGCCACTGTTTCTTATTCTCTGTTAATTTTGCCACCGTTTCTTATCCCTCTGTTTATTTTTGCCACCGTTTCTTATTCTCTGTTTATTTTTGCCACCGTTTCTTATTCTCTGTTTATTTTTGCCACCGTTTCTTATCCCTCTGTTTATTTTTGCCACTGTTTCTTATTCCTCTGTTTATTTTTGCCACTGTTTCTTATTCTCTGTTAATTTTTGCCACTGTTTGTTATCCCTCTGTTAATTTTGCCACTGTTTCTTATCCCTCTGTTAATTTTTGCCACTGTTTGTTATTCCTCTGTTTATTTTTGCCACTGTTTCTTATTCTCTGTTAATTTTTGCCACTGTTTCTTATTCCTCTGTTTATTTTTGCCACTGTTTCTTATCCCTCTGTTAATTTTTGCCACTGTTTCTTATTCTCTGTTAATTTTTGCCCCTTTTCTTTTTCCTCTGTTTATTTTGCCACTGTTTCTTATTCTCCTGTTATTTTTGCCACCGTTTCTTATTCCTCTGTTTATTTTTGCCACTGTTTCTTATTCCTCTGTTTATTTTTGCCACTGTTTCTTATTCTCTGTTAATTTTTGCCACTTTTCTTATTCCTCTGTTTATTTTTGCCACTGTTTCTTATTCCTCTGTTTATTTTTGCCACTGTTTCTTATTCCTATGGTTATTTTGCCACTGTTCTTATCCTCTGTTATTTTTGCCACTGTTTCTTATTCTGTTTATTTTTACCACTGTTCTTATTCTCTGTTTATTTTTGCCACTGTTTCTTATCTCTCTGTTTATTTTTGCCACTGTTTCTTATTCCTCTGTTTATTTTTGCCACTGTTGTTATCCCTCTGTTTATTTTTGCCACTGTTTCTTATTCTCTGTTTATTTTGCCACTGTTCTTATCCCTCTGTTTATTTTGCCATCGTTTCTTATTCTCTGTTAATTTTTGCCACTGTTTCTTATTCCTCTGTTTATTTTTGCCACTGTTTCTTATCCCTCTGTTAATTTTTGCCACTGTTTCTTATTCCTCTGTTTATTTTTGCCACTGTTTCTTATTCTCTGTTAATTTTTGCCACTTTTCTTATTCCTCTGTTTATTTTTGCCACTGTTTCTTATTCTCTGTTTATTTTTGCCACCGTTTCTTATTCCTCTGTTTTTTTTGCCACTGTTTCTTATCCCTCTGTTTATTTTGCCACTGTTTCTTATTCTGGTTTATTTTTGCCACTGTTTCTTATTCTCTGTTTATTTTTGCCACTGTTTCTTATCTCTCTGTTTATTTTTGCCACTGTTTCTTATTCCTCTGTTTATTTTTGCCACTGTTTGTTATCCCTCTGATTGTTTTTGCCACTGTTTCTTATTCCTCCTGTTTATTTTGCCACTGTTTTGTTATTCCTCTGTTTATATTTGCCACTGTTTCTTATTCTCTGTATTTTTGCCACTGTTTCTTATTCCCTCTGTTTATTTTTGCCACTGTTTCTTATCCCTCTGTTAATTTTTGCCACTGTTTCTTATTCCTCGTTTATTTTGCCACTGTTGCTTAATTCGTCTGTTAATTTTTGCCACTTTTCTTATTCCTCTGTTTATTTTTGCCACTGTTTCTTATTCTCTTTTATTTTTGCCACCGTTTCTTGATTCCTCTTGTATTTTTGCCACGGTTTCTTAGTCTTCTGTTAGTTTTGCCACGGTTTCTTATTCTCAGTGTAATTTTTGACACTTTCTCTTATTCTCTTGTTTATTTTTGCCACTGTTTCTTATTTCTCTGTTTATTTTTGCCACTGTTTCTTATTCCTCTGTTTATTTTTGCCACTGTTTCTTATTCTCTGTTTATTTTTGCCACCGTTTCTTATTCCTCTGTTTATTTTTGCCACTGTTTCTTATCCCTCTGTTTATTTTTGCCACTGTTTCTTATTCTGTTTATTTTTGCCACTGTTTCTTATTCTCTGTTTATTTTTGCCACTGTTTCTTATCTCTCTGTTTATTTTTGCCACTGTTTCTTATTCCTCTGTTTATTTTGCCACTGTTTGTTATCCCTCTGTTTATTTTTGCCACTGTTTCTTATTCTCTGTTTATTTTTGCCACTGTTTCTTATCCCTCTGTTTATTTTTGCCATCGTTTCTTATTCTCTGTTAATTTTTGCCACTGTTTCTTATTCCTCTGTTTATTTTTGCCACTGTTTCTTATCCCTCTGTTAATTTTTGCCACTGTTTCTTATTCCTCTGTTTATTTTTGCCACTGTTTCTTATTCTCTGTTAATTTTTGCCACTTTTCTTATTCCTCTGTTTATTTTTGCCACTGTTTCTTATCCCTCTGTTTATTTTTGCCACCGTTTCTTATTCCTCTGTTTATTTTTGCCACTGTTTCTTATCCCTCTGTTTATTTTTGCCACTGTTTCTTATTCTGTTATTTTTGCCACTGTTTCTTATTCTCTGTTTATTTTTGCCACTGTTCTTATCTCTCTGTTTATTTTTGCCACTGTTCTTATTCCTCTGTTTATTTTTGCCACTGTTTGTTATCCCTCTGATTGTTTTTGCCACTGTTTCTTATTCCTCTGTTTATTTTTGCCACTGTTTGTTATCCCTCTGATTGTTTTTGCCACTGTTTCTTATTCCTCTGTTTATTTTTGCCACTGTTTGTTATCCCTCTGATTGTTTTTGCCACTGTTTCTTATCTCTCTGTTTATTTTTGCCACTGTTTCTTATTCCTCTGTTTATTTTTGCCACTGTTTCTTATCCCTCTGTTTATTTTTGCCACTGTTTGTTATTCCTCTGTTTATTTTTGCCACTGTTTCTTATTCTCTGTTTATTTTTGCCACTGTTTGTTATCCCTCTGTTTATTTTTGCCACTGTTTCTTATCTCTATGTTTATATTGCCAATGTTTCTTATTCTCTGTTAATTTTGCCACTGTTTTTTTTACTCTGTTTATTTTTGCCACTGTTCTTATCCCTCTGTTAATTTTGCCACTGTTTTCTTATTCTCTGTTATTTTGCCACGTTCTTATCCTCTGTTATTTTTGCCACCGTTTTTATTCCTCTGTTTATTTGTGCATGTTCTTATTCCTCTGTTTATTTTTGCCACTGTTTCTATACCTCTGTTTATTTTTGCCACGTTTCTTTTCTCTTTTATTTTTGCCACTGTTTCTACCTCTGTTTATTTTGCCACTGTTTCTTATTCTGTTTATTTTGCCACTGTTTCTATATCCTCAGTTATTTTGCATTTTTTCTCTCTGTTTATTTTTGCCACTGTTTCTTATTCCTCTGTTTATTTGCCACTGTTTGTTATCCCTTGTTGATTTTGCCACTGTTTCTTATCTCTCTGTTTATTTTTGCACTGTTTCTTATTCCTCTGTATTTTGCCACTGTTTGTTATCCCTCTGTTTATTTTTGCCACTGTTTCTTATTCTCTGTTTATTTTTGCCACTGTTCTTATCCTCTGTTTATTTTGCCATCGTTTCTTATCTGTTAATTTTTGCCACTGTTTCTTATTCCTCTGTTTATTTTTGCCACTGTTTCTTATCCCTCTGTTAATTTTTGCCACTGTTTTATTCCTCTGTTATTTTTGCAACTGTTTTATTCTCTGTTAATTTTTGCCACTTTTCTTATTCCTGTTTATTTTTGCCACTGTTCTTATTCTATGTTTATTTTGCCACCGTTTCTTATTCCTCTGTTATTTTGCCACTGTTTCTTATCCCTCTGTTTATTTTTGCCACTGTTTCTTATTCTCTGTTATTTTTGCCACTGTTTCTATCTCTTGTTTATTTTGCCACTGTTCATTCCTGTTTATTTTTGCCACTGTTTGTTATCCTCTGATTGTTTTTGCCACTGTTTCTTATCCTCTGTTTATTTTTGCCACTGTTTGTTATCCCTCTGATTGTTTTTTGCCAATGTTTCTTATTCCTCTGTTTATTTTTGCCACTGTTTGTTATCCCTCTGATTGTTTTTGCCACTTTTCTTATCTCTCTGTTTATTTTTGCCACTGTTTCTTATTCCTCTGTTTATTTTTGCCACTGTTTCTTATCCTCTGTTTATTTTTGCCACTGTTTGTTATTCCTCTGTTTATTTTTGCCACTGTTTCTTATTCTCTGTTTATTTTTGCCACTGTTTGTTATCCTCTGTTTATTTTTGCCACTGTTTCTTATCTCTCTGTTTATATTTGCCACTGTTCTTATTCCTCTGTTAATTTTTGCACTGTTTCTTATTCCTCTGTTTATTTTGCCACTGTTTCTTATCCCTCTGTTAATTTTTGCCACTGTTTCTTATTCTCTGTTTATTTTTGCCACTGTTTCTTATCCCTCTGTTTATTTTGCCACCGTTCTTATTCCTCTGTTTATTTTGCCACTGTTCTTATTCCTCTGTTTATTTTTGCCACTGTTCTTATCCCTCTGTTTATTTTTGCCACCGTTTCTTATCCTCTGTTTATTTTTGCCACTGTTCTTATCCCTCTGTTATTTTGCCACTGGTTCTTATTCTGTTTATTTTTGCCACTGTTTCTTATCCCTCAGTTTATTTTTGCCACTGTTTCTTATCTCCTCTGTTTATTTTTGCCACTGTTTCTTATTCCTCTGTTTATTTGTGCCACTGTTTGTTATCCCTCTGATTGTTTTGCCACTGTTCTTATTCTCTGTTTATTTTTGCCACTGTTTCTTATCCCTCTGTTTATTTTTGCCACTGTTTCTTATCCACTGTTTATTTTTGCCATTGTTTGTTATTCCTCTGTTTATTTTTGCCACTGTTTGTTATTCCTCTGTTTATTTTTGCCACTGTTTCTTATTCTCTGTTTATTTTTTGCCACTGTTTCTTATCCACTGTTTATTTTGCCATTGTTTGGTTATTCCTCTGTTTATTTTTGCGAATGTTTATTCTCCATTGAATTCAGCACTGTTTAATCCTATATTTAATTTTGGCACTGCTTATTCCCCTATTTAATTCCAGGACTGCTCATTCTCCATTAAATTTTGGTGCCATTTCTTTTTCATTGAATTTAGGCACAGTTTATTCCCCATTTAATTTTGGCACTGTTTATTCCACTGTTTAATTTTGGCTCTATTTATTATTCCTTGGTTTAATTTTGGTGCCATTTATTCTTCTATTCATGTTTGACACTGTTTATTCCTCTATTTAATTTTGCCACTGTTTATTCCCATGTTTAATTTTGGCACCATTTATTAGTTCATCATTTAATTTTGGCACTGTCTATTATTTGTCTATTTAATTTTAGCACTCTTTATTATTTCTCTATTTAATTTTGACACTGTTTATTCCTCTATTGAATATTTGGCACTGTTAATTATTTTGCCATTTAATTTTAGCACTGTTTATGCTCAGTTTAATTTGGCACTGTTTATTCCTCCAATTACTTTTGGCAGTGTTTATTCATTCATTACATTTTGGAACTGTTTATTCTCATTGAATTTTGGCACTTCTATTTATTGTGGCCCTGTTTATTGTTCTACTGCATTTTGGCACTGTTTATTGTTCTATTTAAGTTTGGCACAGTTTATTCATCTGTTGATTTTTGGCAGTGGTTATTCTTGAGTTGATTTTTAGCAGTGCTTATTCTTGGGTTGATTTTTGACAGTGTTTATTCTTGGGTTGATTTTTGAGAGTGTTTAATCTTTGGTTGATTTTTGGCAGTGTTTATTCTTGAGTTGATTTTTGACAGTATTTATTCTTGGGTTGATTTTTGAGAGTGTTTAATCTTTGGTTGATTTTTGGCAGTGTTTATTCTTGAGTTGATTTTTGGCAATGTTTTTTTCTTGAGTTGATTTTTGGCAGTATTTATTCTTGAGTTGATTTATGGCAGTGTTTCATCTTGGGTTAATTTTTGGCAGTGTTTATTCTTGGGTTGATTTTTGACAGTGTTTATTCTTGAGTTGATTTTTGGCAGAGTTTATTCTTTGTTTGATTTTTGGCAGTGTTAATTTTTGAGTTGATTTTTGGCACTGTTTTTTCTTGAGTTAATTTTTGACAGTTTAATCTTGAGTTGATTTTTGGCAGTGCTTATTCTTGGGTTGATTTTTGGCAGTGTTTATTCTTTGGTTGATTTTTGACAGTGTTTATTCTTGAATTGGTTTTTGCAGTGTTTCTCCTTGGGTTAATTTTTGACAGTGTTTATTGTTGGGTTGATTTTGACAGTGTTTATTCTTGAGTTGATTTTTGACAGTGTTTATTCTTGAGTTGATTTTTGACAGTGTTTATTCTTGGGTTGATTTTTGACAGTGTTTATTCTTGGGTTGATTTTTGACAGTGTTTATTCTTGAGTTGATTTTTGACAGTGTTTATTCTTGAGTTGATTTTTGACAGTGTTTATTCTTTGGTTGATTTTTGGCAGTGTTTATTCTTGAGTTGATTTTTGACTGTTTATTCTTGGGTTGATTTTTGACAGTATTTATTCTTGAGTTGATTTTTGACAGTGTTGATTCTTGGGTTGATTTTTGACAGTATTTATTCTTGAGATGATTTTTGACAGTATATATTCTTGAGTTGATTTTTGACAGTGTTTATTTTTGAGTTGATTTTTGGCAGTGTTTATACTTGGGCTGATTTTTGACAGTGTTTATTCTTGGGTTGATTTTTGACAGTGTTTATTCTTGAATTGGTTTTTCCAGTGTTTCTCCTTGGGTTAATTTTTTGACAGTGTTTATTCTTGGGTTGATTTTTGACAGTGTTTATTCTTGGGTTAATATTTGGCAGTGTTTCTCCTTGGGTTCATTTTTGACAGTGTTTATTCTTGAGTTGATTTTGACAGTGTTTATTCTTGGGTTGATATTTGGCAGTGTTTCTCCTTGGGTTAATTTTTGACAGTGTTTATTCTTGGGTTGATTTTGACAGTGTTTATTCTTGAGTTGATTTTTGACAGTGTTTAATCTTTGGTTGATTTTTGGCAATGTTTATTCTTGAGTTTATTTTTGACAGTGTTTATTCTTGGGTTGATTTTTGACAGTATTTATTCTTGAGTTGATTTTTGACAGTGTTTATTCTTTGGTTGATTTTTGGCAGTGTTATTCTTGAGTTGATTTTTGACTGTTTATTCTTGGGTTGATTTTTGACAGTATTTATTCTTGAGTTGATTTTTGACAGTTTTTATTCCTGAGTTGATTTTTGACAGTTTTTATTCTTGAGTTGATTTTTGACAGTTTTATTCCTGAGTTGATTTTTGACAGTTTTTATTCCTGAGTTGATTTTGACAGTTTTTATTCCTGAGTTGATTTTTTGACAGTTTTTATACCTGAGTTGATTTTTGACAGTTTTTATTCCTGAGTTGATTTTTGACAGTTTTTTATTCCTGAGTTGATTTTGACAGTTTTTATTCTTGAGTTGATTTTTGACAGTTTTTATTCTTGAGTTGATTTTTTGACAGTTTTTATTCTGAGTTATTTTGACAGTTTTTATCCTGAGTTGATTTTTGACAGTTTTATACCTGAGTTGATTTTTGACAGTTTTATTCCTGAGTTGATTTTGACAGTTTTATTCCTGAGTTGATTTTTGACAGTTTTTTATACCTGAGTTGATTTTTGACAGTTTTTATTCCTGAGTTGATTTTTGACAGTTTTTATTCCTGAGTTTGATTTTTGACAGTTTTTATACCTGAGTTGATTTTTGACAGTTTTTATTCCTGAGTTGATTTTTGACAGTTTTTATTCCTGAGTTGATTTTTGACAGTGTTTATTCCTGAGTTGATTTTTGACAGTTTTTATTCCTGAGTTGATTTTTGACAGTTTTTATTCCTGAGTTGATTTTTGACAGTTTTTATACCTGAGTTGATTTTTGACAGTTTTTATACCTGAGTTGATTTTTGACAGTTTTTATTCCTGAGTTGATTTTTGACAGTTTTTATACCTGAGTTGATTTTTGACAGTTTTTATTCCTGAGTTGATTTTTGACAGTTTTTATTCCTGAGTTGATTTTGACAGTTTTTATACCTGAGTTGATTTTTGACAGTTTTTATCCTGAGTGATTTTGCCAGTTTTATTCCTGAGTTGATTTTTGACAGTTTTTATTCCTGAGTTGATTTTTGACAGTTTTTTATACCTGAGTTGATTTTTTGACAGTTTTATTCCTGAGTTGATTTTTGACAGTTTTATTCCTGAGTTGATTTTTGACAGTTTTTACTACCTGAGTTGATTTTTGACAGGTTTATTCCTGAGTTGATTTTTGACAGTGTTATTCTTGAGTTGATTTTTGACCAGTTTTTATTCTGAGTTGATTTTTGACAGTTTTTATTCTTGAGTTGATTTTTGACAGTTTTTATTCCTGAGTTGATTTTTGACAGTTTTTATTCCTGAGTTGAGTTTTGACAGTTTTATTCTTGAGTGATTTTGACAGTTTTTATTCCTGAGTTGATTTTTGACAGTTTTATTCCTGAGTTGATTTTTGACAGTTTTTATTCTGAGTGATTTTTGACAGTTTTTATTCTTGAGTTGATTTTTGACAGTTTTATTCCTGAGTTGATTTTTTGACAGTTTTATTCCTGAGTTTGATTTTGACAGTGTTTATTCTTGGTTGATTTTTGACAGTATTTATCTTGAGTTGATTTTTGACAGTTTTTATTCCTGAGTTGATTTTTGACAGTTTTTTATTCTTGAGTTGATTTTTGACAGTTTTTATTCCTGAGTTGATTTTTGACAGTTTTTATACCTGAGTTGATTTTTGACAGTTTTTATTCCTGAGTTGATTTTTGACAGTTTTTATTCCTGAGTTGATTTTTGACAGTTTTTATACCTGAGTTGATTTTTGACAGTTTTTATTCCTGAGTTGATTTTTGACAGTTTTTATACCTGAGTTGATTTTTGACAGTTTTTATTCCTGAGTTGATTTTTGACAGTTTTTATACCTGAGTTGATTTTTGACAGGTTTTATTCCTGAGTTGATTTTTGACAGTGTTTATTCTTGAGTTGATTTTTGACAGTTTTTATTCCTGAGTTGATTTTTGACAGTTTTTATTCTTGAGTTGATTTTTGACAGTTTTTATTCCTGAGTTGATTTTTGACAGTTTTTATTCCTGAGTTGATTTTTGACAGTTTTTATTCTTGAGTTGATTTTTGACAGTTTTTATTCCTGAGTTGATTTTTGACAGTTTTATTCTGAGTTGATTTTTGACAGTGTTTATCTTGGGTTGATTTTTGACAGTATTATTCTTGAGTTGATTTTTGACAGTTTTTATTCCTGAGTTGATTTTTGACAGTTTTTATCTGAGTTGATTTTTGACAGTTTTTTTCCTGAGTTGATTTTTGACAGTTTTATTCTTGAGTTGATTTTTGACAGTTTTTATTCCTGAGTTGATTTGACAGTTTTTATTCCTGAGTTGATTTTGACAGTTTTTTATACCTGAGTTGATTTTTGACAGTTTTTATTCCTGAGTTGATTTTTGACAGTTTTTATTCTTGAGTTGATTTTTGACAGTTTTATTCTGAGTTGATTTTGACAGTTTTATTCCTGAGTTGATTTTGACAGTGTTTATCTTGGGTTGATTTTTGACAGTATTTATTCTTGAGTTGATTTTTGACAGTTTTTATTCCTGAGTTGATTTTTGACAGTTTATTCTTGGGTTGATTTTTGACAGTTTTATTCTGAGTGATTTTTGACAGTTTTATTCCTGAGTTGATTTTTGACAGTTTTTATTCCTGAGTTGATTTTTGACAGTTTTTATACTGAGTTGATTTTTGACAGTTTTTATTCCTGCGTGTGATTTTTGACAGTTTTTATTCCTGAGTTGATTTTTTGACAGTTTTTTATACCTGAGTTGATTTTTGACAGTTTTTATTCCTGAGTTGATTTTTGACAGTTTTTTTATTCCTGAGTTGATTTTTACAGTTTTTATTCCTGAGTTGATTTTTGAAGTTTTATTCCTGAGTGATTTTGACAGTTTTTATTCCTGAGTTGATTTTTGACAGTTTTTATTCATGAGTTGATTTTTGACAGTTTTTTATTCTTGAGTTGATTTTTGACAGTTTTTATTCCTGAGTTGATTTTTGACAGTTTTTATTCCTGAGCTTGATTTTTTGACAGTTTTTATTCTTGAGTTGATTTTTGACGTTTTATTCTTGAGTTGATTTTTGACAGTTTTTATTCCTGAGTGATTTTTGACAGTTTTTATTCCTGAGTTGATTTTTTGACAGATTATTCTTACGGAGTTGATTTTGAAAGTTTTATTCCTGAGTGATTTTGACAGTTTTTTATTCCTGAGTTGATTTTTGACAGTTTTTTATTCCTGAGTTGATTTTTGACCGGTTATTTACCTGAGTTGATTTTTGACAGTTTTTATCCCTGAGTTGATTTTTGACAGTTTTTATTCCTGAGTTGATTTTTTGACAGTTTTATTCCTGAGTTGATTTTTGACAGTTTTTATTCCTGAGTTGATTTTTGACAGTTTTTATACCTGAGTTGATTTTTGACAGTTTTTATTCCCTGAGTTGATTTTTGACAGTTTTTATTCCTGAGTGATTTTTGACAGTTTTATTCCTGAGTTGATTTTTGACAGTTTTTATTCCTGAGTTGATTTTTGACAGTTTTTTATTCCTGAGTTGATTTTTGACAGTTTTTATACCTGAGTTGATTTTTGACAGTTTTATTCCTGAGTTGATTTTTGACAGTTTTTATCCTGAGTGATTTTGACAGTTTTATTCCTGAGTGATTTTGACAGTTTTTATTCCTGAGTTGATTTTTGACAGTTTTATACCTGAGTTGATTTTTGACAGTTTTATTCCTGAGTTGATTTTTGACAGTTTTTATACCTGAGTTGATTTTTGACAGTTTTTATTCCTGAGTTGATTTTTGATAGTTTTTATTCCTGAGTTGATTTTTGACAGTTTTTATACCTGAGTTGATTTTTGACAGTTTTTATTCCTGAGTTGATTTTTGACAGTTTTTATACCTGAGTTGATTTTTGACAGTTTTTATTCCTGAGTTGATTTTTGACAGTTTTTATTCCTGAGTTGATTTTGACAGTTTTTATTCCTGAGTTGATTTTTGACAGTTTTTATTCCTGAGTTGATTTTTGACAGTTTTTATACCTGAGTTGATTTTTGACAGTTTTTATACCTGAGTTGATTTTTGACAGTTTTTATTCCTGAGTTGATTTTTGACAGTTTTATTCCTGAGTTGATTTTTGACAGTTTTTATTCCTGAGTTGATTTTTGACAGTTTTTATCCTGAGTGATTTTTGACAGTTTTTATTCCTGACGTTGATTTTTGACAGTTTTTATTCCTGAGTGATTTTGACAGTTTTATCCTGAGTTGATTTTTGACAGTGTTTTATTCCTGAGTGATTTTTGACAGTTTTATACCTGAGTTGATTTTTTGACAGTTTTTATTCCTGAGTTGATTTTTTGACAGTTTTTATACCTGAGTTGATTTTTGACAGTTTTTATTCCTGAGTGATTTTTGACAGTTTTTTTATTACCTGAGTTGATTTTTGACAGTTTTTATACCTGAGTTGATTTTTGACAGTTTTTATTCCTGAGTTGATTTTTTGACAGTTTTTATACCTGAGTTGATTTTTGACAGTTTTTATTCCTGAGTTGATTTTTTGACAGTTTCTTATACCTGAGTTGATTTTTGACAGTTTTTATTCCTGAGTTGATTTTTGACAGGTTTTTTATACCTGAGTTGAGTTTTTTGACAGTTTTTATTCCTGAGTTGATTTTTGACAGTTTTTATTCCTGAGTTGATTTTTGACAGTTTTTATACCTGAGTTGATTTTTGACAGGTTTTATTCCTGAGTTGATTTTTGACAGTTTTATTCCTGAGTTGATTTTGACAGTTTTTATACCTGAGTTGATTTTTGACAGGTTTTATACCTGAGTTGATTTTTGACAGGTTTTATTCCTGAGTTGATTTTTGACAGTTTTGTTCCTGAGTTGATTTTTGACAGTTTTTATTCCTGAGTTGATTTTTGACAGTTTTATACCTGAGTTGATTTTTGACAGGTTTATTCCTGAGTTGATTTTTGACAGTTTTTATACCTGAGTTGATTTTTGACAGTTTTATACCTGAGTTGATTTTTGACAGGTTTTATTCCTGAGTTGATTTTTGACAGTTTTTATACCTGAGTTGATTTTTGACAGTTTTTATACCTGAGTTGATTTTTGACAGTTTTTACCTGAGTTGATTTTTGACAGTTTTTATACCTGAGTTGATTTTTGACAGTTGGTTTATTCCTGAGTTGACTTTTTGACAATTTTTATTCTGAGTTGATTTTTGACAGTTTTTATACCTGAGTTGATTTTTGACAGTTTTTATTCATGAGTTGATTTTTGGACAGTTTTTTATACCTGAGTTGATTTTTGACAGTTTTTATTCCTGAGTTGACTTTTTGACCAGTTTTTATTCCTGAGTTGATTTTTGACAGTTTTTATACCTGAGTTGATTTTTGACAGTTTTTATTCCTGAGTTGATTTTGACAGTTTTTATACCTGAGTTGATTTTTGACAGTTTTTATTCCTGAGTTGATTTTTGACAGTTTTTATACCTGAGTGATTTTTTGACAGTTTTTATTCCTGAGTTGATTTTTGACAGTTTTATACCTGAGTTGATTTTTGACAGTTTTTTTATACCTGAGTGTATTTTGACAGTTTTTATTCCTGAGTTGATTTTTGACAGTTTTTATACCTGAGTTGATTTTTGACAGGTTTTATTCCTGAGTTGATTTTTGACAGTTTTTATTCCTGAGTTGATTTTTGACAGTTTTTATACCTGAGTTGATTTTTGACAGGTTTTATACCTGAGTTGATTTTTGACAGGTTTTATTCCTGAGTTGATTTTTGACAGTTTTTGTTCCTGAGTTGATTTTTGACAGTTTTTATTCCTGAGTTGATTTTTGACAGTTTTTATACCTGAGTTGATTTTTGACAGGTTTTATTCCTGAGTTGATTTTTGACAGTTTTTATACCTGATGATTTTTGACAGTTTTATACCTGAGTTGATTTTTGACAGGTTTTATTCCTGAGTTGATTTTTGACAGTTTTTATACCTGAGTTGATTTTTGACAGTTTTTATACCTGAGTTGATTTTTGACAGGTTTATTCCTGAGTTGATTTTTGACAGTTTTATACCTGAGTTGATTTTTGACAGGTTTTATTCCTGAGTTGATTTTTGACAATTTTTATTCCTGAGTTGATTTTTGACAGTTTTTATACCTGAGTTGATTTTTGACAGTTTTATTCCCTGAGTTGATTTTTGACAGTTTTATACCTGAGTTGATTTTGACAGTTTTTATTCCGAGTGATTTTTGGACAGTTTTTATTCCTGAGTTGATTTTTTGACAGTTTTTATACCTGAGTGATTTTTGACAGTTTTTATTCCTGAGTTGATTTTGACAGTTTTTTATACTGAGTTGATTTTTGACAGTTTTTTATTCCTGAGTTGATTTTTGACAGTTTTATACCTGAGTTGATTTTTGACAGTTTTATTCCTGAGTTGATTTTGGACAGTTTTATACCTGAGTTGATTTTTGACAGTTTTATACCTGAGTTGATTTTTGACAGTTTTTATTCCTGAGTTGATTTTTGACAGTTTTTATTCCTGAGTTGATTTTGACAGTTTTTTATACCTGAGTTGATTTTTGACAGGTTTTATTTCCTGAGTTGATTTTTGACAGTTTTTATTCCTGAGTTGATTTTTGACAGTTTTTATACCTGAGTTGATTTTTGACAGGTTTATACCTGAGTGATTTTTGACAGGTTTTATTCCTGAGTTGATTTTTTGACAGTTTTTGTTCCTGAGTTGATTTTGACAGTTTTATTCCTGAGTGATTTTGACAGTTTTTATACCTGAGTGATTTTTGACAGGTTTATCCTGAGTTGATTTTTGACAGTTTATACCTGAGTTGATTTTTGACAGTTTTTATCCCTGAGTTGATTTTTGACAGGTTTTATTCCTGAGTGATTTTGACAGTTTTTATACTGAGTTGATTTTTGACAGTTTTTATACCTGAGTTGATTTTGACAGTTTTTATACCTGAGTTGATTTTTGACAGGTTTTATTCCTGAGTTGATTTTTGACAGTGTTTTTTTCTCCGTACCTGGACTGTGGCGTTTGTGGGTGTGGTCACAGTAGCAGCGGAGTGGGCGGAGTCACAGTAAGATGGCTGCGGTTAAAGGAGGCAGTGTTTGAGAATAACCGACTGGGATGTTTATCTCCGCGGTCTGATAGAAGGAGTGGTTTTTTATCGGCCTCTCCGGTTCTTCGAGCTCTATTTAAGCGTCTGTCTGCGTGTTTCTTTCCTCCTCTGCTGTGTTGACATTGTGGCATTCATTAACACCAGCTAGTCATTAACCATTAGCCTGCTAGCTGGTTGCTAGCAGTTTATCGGTGGAATCAAAGCTCTAAAAACAGACGACACTGTTCGGGAATCCTGACAAATACGCAGGTAAGAGACTCTCTTTGAACTAATATCAAAGTGATTTAAGATAGCTGCGTGAACCCACCAATGACGTTTGGCGTTTAACATGCTAAATCATCCACCGTTCGTTCAAATGCGTTGATTGTTGTTATGTCCGCTTCATTAGTAACTTCATTATTATTGACGACTTCAGGTTTAAAACATAAACGGGCGTAAAACACAACAGTATGCAAGCAGAGTCCAAGAAACGCTGCTTTTATTTAAATAGTTGCTGTCAGAAACAGCCAGTCGTGTTGCCAGATTCGATGAGAGAAACAAGCATCGTACTTGAAAACAAGCCTGGCAGATGCTACTGTTTTCTAAAAAGAGTGCAAAAATAATAAGCAACTGCTTAAAACGCTCAGTTATTTAAATGTTACGGTAATTACAGCTAAAAACTATAGGTAACACAACCAGTAAAAGGCTTTCAAAATCACTGGAATTTTATCCTGCTGACACACACTGAAAAATGTTTTAGTTTCCATAAATTTTCATTGGGTGTGCATTTTTTTCACATTGACCACAATGGAAATAAGTTCTGTATTACCATTTTGCAATTTTATTGTGTAATGCATAATATGGCTGATTTTTCCACAAGCCAGTCATAACTCAAAGGTGAAGTTATCCAGTGTGTACCTTTGCTAACTTGGCTCCATCGGACAGAAGACGACAGTCAAAATCGGACTTCTGTCCAGTCAGCAATGTTTTCAGGTGAGAATGGAATAAATATTAGGAAAATAGTGAGAGTTTAACATTTTATCCTATGAACCCAAAGCCAAGTTTGCCCTAATTATCACCATTTAAAGGTAGAAATTGACACAACCCAGTCTCAGTGTACTGTGACCCACACACAAATGTATGGTGGCCTTTAAGGGTGACGGCTATAGCTAGGTAGAGGTCAGTTAAAGATTTGGAGTGACTCCATAGCTGTTTAACCATTGTAACGTGTGTATATATATATATATATATATATATATATATATATATATATATATATATATACACATGCATGCAGTAAAAGCCACCTCTCTGAGATCTTGTGAGATTTCGCGGGATTTGAAACCTCAATAGGGTGAATTGATTATTGGCTACAGTGTGTTTGTTTTCGGTCACTGTTTAATGGCTATGAAGTCTCAGCCTTAAAGATTACACTGGGGTTAACATTTAAAAATAAAGCGATTAAATTATTCTTTAAACTAGACTATCTGCAAACTGGTATACCACCAACAACCAACTCAGAATATTAATTCCTTTTTGTTGCATATTGACTTAAGTTTGTTGCGCTTTGCCATATTTTCAATCCACAAAGCCCTTTTTGAATTTTGGCTCCCCTGACTCGGCTGATAGGACTGACAAGGTAACTGAACTCAAATGTGCAAACAGAAAGTAAAATGTATAAAGATTTAATAGAACAAACAGCCCAACATACAGCAGCAGCCCCAGAGACATTAAGTACAAAAAAAATTACATAAATAAAAATAACTAATGAAAGTAAAAGTAAGTAAAATAGCTTTAAAATTTTATTCTATCCAAAAATACAATCCAGTCATGTTCTGTATGCTTGGAACATGTTTTTTCTTGTATTATTGGACTTCTTGTTGATGAAATGATTAATCACATAATTCTTCATGAGAATAACGGCAGTTTGCAGGTGCACTTTAAAGTTGTTGCGCCTGAGAAGCTCGGATGAGGCAGACTCCAAAAACAGCTCTGCTTGGTTCAAAGTGCTGCATCCTGTGATGTCATTTCACTCATTAAATTTTCTGCAGTGAATCGCTGAACATTGTGCACAGCTTGACCCAGATTTTGCACATACCGAGGCGCACCGCTCAGGCGCCTATTGCTGCTGTTGCTTCCAGAACTCAGGCAATCGCTGTCGTTCAGCGTGCTCGAAGCTCTGCCCATTTGTTCATCTGTGCACACCTGAGGAAGACTGACATTAATGTCAGGATGAGTTTGTCTAAAGTATATGTTGACCTGTGGACTCGTCCTGTGAGGTTTTAATGTTTGTGTGCTGGGATTTGTCTGATTGTTAACCTTTGACAAGCAGTTTGGTTTATATGAAGGCAGCTCCCTGTGCTGGAATCTGTAGTTAAACCTTGACCTCTGCTTACTGTTGTCTCAATGCATAATCTGAAATTATTATTAAAATGTATTTTGTTGCAGTTATTTATTTTAATTGCTATTACTTACTGACAGTTTGTTTATGAAAATAGCTTTAGTATATTTTTCTTCAATATTTTCATTATTAATTAATATGTCAATTATTGTCTCAATTAATTGATTAGTTGTTTGAATCTTATAATGTTAGAAAACAGTGAAAAATGTTGATCAGTGTTTTCTCAAGCTGAACTCCTCATATGTCTTGTTTTACCCCCAGTCATAATGCTGCGTTTACACATAGGCAAGACGTGTTACGAATGTCATATTTGCATCATTCTTGGCACATTCCTGACATTCTTAACGTGACTTAATGCATCTGAATAGGTTTCTTAATAGTGTGTGTTGGTGCGTGTTATTCATGATTTTCTTGGAGCATGTTTTTAGGCTGTCAAAAAAATATTCCATGAATGTCACGCACCACCCTCATTTTGCCTCATGTCATGGAGGTCGGAACTGAACGAGTTGATCCGTCTTGATTAGTGGTGATCCTTTATAGAGCATGACAGTGTTTTATCTGACGTGCGCACAATTAAACCCTGCTACACCGCATTCAGTTTAATTGCTGCAGTATGCTGAAGAAGGGCAGTGACACCAAGTCGGCTAAAAGTCTTGTTCCAATGTTCATCAGCGCGCTCCTGCAGGTGTTCCACCTGCTGCATGTGCCTGATGTTTGGGAAAACGGGCGAGACGAGAGCCGCGTGGAGCCACACATCTGGCTCAGTCCGTGTCTTCCTCCTTTCTGCGCCACTCCATGGCACAGAGCCCAACTAAGCATGCAGTCACAAAGTTCTTTTGTTGTGGATTTTGAGGCGCAAACTGGAGCGATCTGAATTGTGCAGCAGCTGATGGATCAATATGGGGGTGTGTGGAGACAATTCACCTCATTCACAACGTGACAGAACTTAATGATACGCTGTTACGTGCAATAGCTGCAGGTCAGTGATGAGGGATTCGTCAGTGGGGACGTTTCCTGATGATTCAAAGTTTTTGGATGTGGCTCTTTAGATCCTTACTGCCGGTTCAGATTGGGCCAGAATTTATACATGCACCTACCTGCTGCACACATACACGCTACATGTGTGGCGGGCACGTGTGTGCCGTGTATAAATTCTGGCCCAATCTGAACTGACAGTAAGGATCTAAGGAGTCACATACAAAAACTTTGAATAGTCAGGAGTCATCTGCACAAAATCGTCCACCCGCATCACTGACCTGCAGCAGTCGGAGGAGGAGGAAGTAGTCATCGTCTGCACTGATGATCCCTCCTAAAAACGGTCAAATCAAAATGGACTTTTATATAGTAGTCTAAATGTTCGGGGTCCACAACTTGACTGCAAGTTCAGCCGAATTGTGACCTGCGCATGGGTGCAAAACCTCTGTTTGTACGGATTTCCGTCGAAATTTGTTTCCATGTTCCGTTTAGTTTATATCGTCCTATAAAACCGCTCACTTAAATATATACATATATTATGGCTTTTTAAAATTTTTTTTTTTATTTTATTTTTTTTTTTATACAGTGAATGCGCTCCTCTCAAAACATGTACTCCTCTTCTTCTGTGGCATATAACAGCCGGCATCCTTATTGTTGCATTGCTGCCATCTTCTGCATCAGTCCGTTATAGCAGTCCTAAATCCTCTCCATGACTCCAGTGTCCTTCAAGTATTTAAACAACACCTCCCCCTCTCACTTGACTTTATTGCTAAAATACTTCCTACAGAAGTATTTTAGATTATGTCTCTCACAGTGGACATGCACCTAAGATGAAAATTTCAGACCCCTCCATGATTTCTAAGTGGGAGAACTTGCAAAACCGCAGGGTGTTCAAATACTTATTTTTGTCTCTGTATTTTGAGGTAAAATTAGAGCACTGTGCTAAATACTGTACAGGTATATTCACTGGTTATGATTTTTATTATTTATATTACAAATGGTGGCATTTGAAAGTGCTACATTTCACAACACTTTATTTAGGATTCAATAGGTCTGGTGGTGGTATTTGCCATTTTGTGGTATTGATCTAGTGATGGTCTTTTTTAATTAAATTTTTTAACTATTGCATTAATTTTACATGACTTACAAGTGGCAAAAGACTTTTAATTTGTGATAGTTATGTCTTTAAAAGCAGAAAGGGTGTAGTTATTGATTTGTTTTATAAGACACACTTAGAATTTGATAAAGGTAGACTGAAAACAATGAAAGCAGAATTAGTCATTTAATGCAGACAGTCAGTCCATCTGTGGAAACTTATTACAGACAAAACATACAAGACAGAAACTAAATTTGAATGAAATCAAGACTTGAGACATATTTTGTTCCAGTGTAAGAGTCAAATGCCACTGTGTTTTAAACCCAAAAAACTGATCAAAATTGCAGCTTTTTTTTTATTTCGGGGGGGGGGGGGGGGGGGGGGGTGCCTTTTGCATCTGTGAGCAGAAGTTTATGAAAAAGTCTGTTCAGTGCCTCTGTTCAGTGTAATTAAATGCTTGAAATCTCATTTGCAAGACTCTTGTAAAATATAACTTCTTGTCTGATGTTAGCCTCATTTGTGTCCACACTGTTTACTGTATTGAAGCCTGGTCACATGAAACGATCCTTAACATTAGCAGCAGCAAAACAAAAACCAGCAGAGATGCTGCAGCAGCTCTCGTCTTGACCCCCGTGCTCCCCACGCTTCACAGTGTACTTTACAATAGTTTCAGGTCCGGCAGCCTCCGTCCCCTCACCTTTTGGCCTGGGGTGCTGCCGCACTACCACGATGGCAGGGAACACTTGTATTTCTTTGCAGAGAAAAGACAAAATCTGCTGTATGGTGCATTTGATTTAGGACTGAAGGTTTAAATGTTTGATGTCTTGGCATTAATGGTTCCTGATCTGAAACCACAGCCATCCTGGTGACCCACAGAACTACATATTTTTTTCTAGTCCCTGCTCCACAGGTTCTTGTCTGCAAATCAGGCATATTTAGCCAATCAAGAGGCTTTGATTAGTTGGACTCACCTGATAAATTGGGTTAACTTTTAGAAATTCCAGTGCTGTGGGTCTACAGGACCAGAAATCTGAAGTTCTGTTACAGGGTTTTGAAGGGGCATGTGTCATTTTCCTTTCTTTTGGCTTGTTTGCACAGCTCAGCGGAACTGTCCGGACTATGGAGTGGTGTTGGCTTCAGACTGGATGACAGGGTCTACACGGAGGACAAGGTTACAGTTGCTAAAGCAGTAGTGGTCTACACTGACATCAACAGGTGGTGGCAGACTGTTTGCTGCTCCTGACGTCCTTCCCCTGTGTCCAGTTGGACAGGATGTTCCTAGTCTTCCTTTTCTTTTCCCCTTCCTTCTTTTAATCTTCTTCTCTGTCTACTGTCATTTCTACAATCACCTTATAATTTCATCTTTGCGACCCTTGAGCTGACCTTTACTGGGTCAAGATGAGTTGGCTGAGCAGGCTAAACCCACGGGGTCCTGGGACTCGGTCCGATCGGAGCGCCACACCCTCCAGTCCTTGCACAGCAGACCCGGAAACCTGCCTCATTGTGTTTGAGAACCACTGGAGACAGGTGAGCTGCAGGTCTACTCGCACATATAACACCATAAAATGTCTGTAAAATTTGACAGACAAAATGCCCTTATATTAGGATTTTTCAGATTATGTTCCCAAACACACCTTCATCTCAGTCCCTTATTTTCTGTTCTTTGAACACTGTACAACAGAAACGCAACAATAACTACAAGATCTTAAAACAGCAAGCTATAAATGCGTAAATAAATACCTAAATGTAGAAAATGACAGACTCGCAAAATATAAGCGGCTGCTTCAGCAAAGCATGCAGCATCAAATAAAACAATAAGAACCCAGAGAATGGGCGCATGTGAAACATTTCCACACAATCAAACTGATGCAGTCTGAGGGTGACACTGTTGTACAATCTTAGGACAGGAGACTGTAAACAGCAAAAATCTGCTGCTCTGGTATCTGATCTGGGTCTGAATTAATGCTGACATGTTTGACTTTATGACCACTGAACACAAGCACAAGCTACATGGAATAAACCTCCACTGTTCTCAGCCTAAATAAAATACAGCTCTCTGGTGAACTTTGGCCTTGGGGGTGGGGTGTTTTAATCATCCCTGTCATTTGTTTCCAGATTCTAGGTCAGGGCTGGGCTGTCAGAACCAAAGATCACAGTTGCCCAAAGATGTGGTCTCGCACACGCGGAAAAATCAGCCTAAGCTAACTGTAGACACCGTAGCACAATCATAGTGTAAATTTAGCTCAAAGTTAGCACATCCAGGAGACCTCCTAGTGATGTCGAGGTCCCCTGGACATGTATGATAACCCTGCACACGCCACAAACGGGAGGGATTACCAAAGTGTACCAAAGTTTGTGACTGTTTTAAATAAAATAAAATAAAATACTGCCACAGTTAAAACAAGATCTTGAAGACCAAGTCTTCAAAGACATGGACAGTGTTTCAGACCCTGGGCTCTGTTTGTTGTGAGTCATGTTTCTCATGCTGTTCCCTCTGTCATTAAAATTCCCCTGTTGGTCATGCAGATTATTGGCTTTGTCAGGTTCAAGGACTCGCCTAATGTAGAAACAAACAGGGGACACACACACGCGCGCTTTCACTTGACACAAGGAATTAAAAAAAATCTCCTGATATACAAATAAGCATGTTCGCGTAACTGTATAAATTGACGTGGGACATCACTTTTGTCTTCTGCCATCAGGGTCTGATTTAACGCCATCTCTATAAAAAAGCACAGCTAATAGAAAAAGGATATGGATTTTACAGATGTGCTCAAAAGTTTACATACCCTGGCAGAATTTTTGCTTTTTTGGCCATTTTTAAGAGAATATGAATAACACAAAAACTTTTTTCACTCATGGTTAGTGGTTGGGTGAAGCCATTTATTGTCAAACAACTGTGTTTCCTCTTTTTAAATCAAAATGACAAGAGAAACTACCCAAATGACCCTGATCCAAAGTTTACATACCCCTGTTCTTAATACCGTATGTTGCCACCTTTAACATCGACAGCTTGGAGTCTTTTGTGGTGGTTGTGGATGAGGCTCTCTGATGGTGGAGCTGCCACTGAATATGTCTTGGACTTTATTTACATTAATTACAAAGAAATACAAACAATATGGCACTCTATGGTAAATCTGCGTGGAGTAGACAGTTCTCAAAAACTGAGTGACTGTGCAAGACGGAGAAGAGTGAGCAAAGCCACCAAGACACCCAGACAACCCAGGAGAAGTTATAGGCTTATGTGACTGTGATTGGAGGAATTCTGCACAGTGCTCCATGTGTGGACAGAGAGTGAAAACAGGAGGCCGAGAGCGCTGCGACCACAGCCTGCAACAAAGATGTCACCGCCTTCAGGTTAAACAGAACGCTGACTCAGAAAAACAAAACGTTATACTCTGATTGTTCCACAGCAGTTAAACTGTAAAATCAAATAACCACAAACGCACACCAGCACAACTGTCTTTGTTCTGTCTTTCTGTAGCTGTCCCAGTGCGTGTGCAGGGCTGCCCAATGTGCGGTCCGCAGGCCACATTAATTAGAAGTGATTTTTATTATGTTGAAACTTCAGTTTAAATTTAGAATGTAAAGTTTTGCTAAAATACAAAGCATTTAGTTTTAATTGAATGTAATTCACACAAGATAGTTATTTTTGAGTTCTTGTTTGGTCTTTTGTTCCTTTTTTGTTATTGTTTTTGTTTTTCCTTTAGTTTGTTTTTGGTGTTTTTCATTTTGTTTGTTGGTCTAAAACACACACATATCTACCCCCCCCCCCCCCAATTCAGATTTTATAGCCAAAGGTAAGAATTTGGGCACCTCCATTTAACTTTTTTGCGGGGGGGGGGGCACAGAGTCATAAGATCTGTGTATCCACGTGGATTACATGTCCTAAAACCATGTAAGTTCCATGAAATATGCCTGATTCGTAATAACAATAAACAGATAGTGGCACGCCATGTCTGTGTGACAAACTGCTGGATTTGATTTAATGTTGTGACTCTTTAAAAAAAAAAAAAAAAAAAAAAAGCAGCAAATATAAATGAGTAATCTGTGCATACTGTGCAGTAAATATAAATGGGTATGATTCAAATGTGCTTCATGTTTGAACATCAAAACTGGTCATCAATGGAAACATGTCCTTTCTGATCTTGTTGGACAGCCAATGTTGAGTGCAACAACATGAAGTTTTACTTCTGGTTCCGCTCTTCCAGGTCTCCTGGGTGTTGGAGCAGCACGAGCCTTCGTCCTCCAGTGACGACCTCACAGCAGTGAGGAATCACACCGACCAGATGCTGTGTCTGCTGGCAGAGGAACGGCCTGGTGAAGGCTCAGATGGCATGGCCGGCGTGCTGCCTATGGGGCCCATACTGGAGCTGGTGGCCACAGAAAACATTCTGGAGCGTCTGGTCCAGTGGCACCTCCGCCGTGGCCTGGACCCTGACAGCCAGGGGGCACTGCTCAAGCTGTTTGAGATGTTGATCGGACAGTCCCAGCAGCCCCTGCTGCAGCACACAGCAGTCCTTCACCCCCTGCTGAGGCTGCTGGGAGTGTGTGCTGACCCGGATGTTGGCTGCTCATCGGTTTGGAAAACAGTCTGGTGCTGCTGCTCAATCAGGTGCACGTGAACATTCAGTTATTCACGATCACACCAGACACACCAAATGCAAACCGCTGGAACACAAAACTGTCATCTGGGATAAAACATACTAAAGTTCTGCATGTCGATCAGCTCTTTCTTTAAATTGCCTCCAGGTCTGCGTGTCCATGGCCCGACAGCCGGTGATCCTGGAGATGTTGTTCCGGGCGTCGCCGGTGCAGCAGGGTTCCACCAATCTGCTCATCTTCTCTCTCCTTGTTCCGTTCATCCACCGCGATGGTTCGATTGGTCAGCAGGCCCGTGACGCCCTCCTCCTGGTCATGGCGGCCTCGGCAACACACGAGGCTGCGGCACGCTACATCGCTGAGAAATCCTACTTCTGCCCGGTTAGTGACAGAAAACATCAACTGCTTTAGTGTCTTTGTTCTGTTTCTTTTTTCTGGCTTTCAAGTCCACAATGTTATGTTTTTGTTTTGTACATTTGCATTGATTAGATTTTTAAAACAGTTCCCTGTAAATAAGATTGTAAGAGGGAGACCTCATTAAGATTTGGAGAC
Organism: Thalassophryne amazonica; assembly: GCF_902500255.1. NCBI lineage: Eukaryota > Metazoa > Chordata > Actinopteri > Batrachoidiformes > Batrachoididae > Thalassophryne > Thalassophryne amazonica. Next base: position 6,555,113 of record NC_047116.1, on the reverse strand, counting down.
GATCTGGAAGTTAATTGTTTTCTTTCATGTATGATTTAAGTGTGTGGGGTTTTATTTTATTTTTTATTAATGCAAAATGAAATTCCTTTTTATGCCCCCACTCACTGAAGTTGGATGACATTATGCTTTCACCCTGTCCAGGTGTCTGTCAGTTAACTTTTAGTTTCCACACAGTAACTAGCGAATGCCGTGTCTGGTTGAAACTATTTTCTCGTGCTGTTTTTGGGAGGAAGGTTTTGGAAATGGGGTCAGTACACCACATAGCAGCTATAAAGTGGAAATCTTTTGCTTCACAAATACACCGTCTTTAAAGCACCAAAATAAATTCCAGACTTAGTTATTCCCTTGACGAAGAAATCATAGACCAACATAACATATGATCAGGGCCATACACCAAGTTTTGCATTGGCTATTGTTTCCTTGAACTAGAGTGCCTTTATTGGAGAGAGTGGCGACACAGACGAGTGAAAAAAAAATCAGTCACATGACCTCATGGTGCCATCTTGGGGCAAAAATAGCGTTGACTGTTAATGTGTTTGCATGTAATCCAGCTATTTTAATTTATTTATTCGCTGAAAATGCAGGGTTGTTGTGCATTTGGATGCACAAATAGACACAACAAAGGCTTCAAGATGTACAGATTCCCTTCAGATCCGAACAGAAGAAAATTTAGAGAAATAAAGTCAGCTGTGTGGGATGGAAGCCGACATCAGCAAAGCTTTGTGAGGTAAATTTATTGTTCATGTCCCATGTACAGTAAACTCACCAAAACCATCATCGTATAAACCAGATTTTCACAGTCACTGGACAAAAAAAGTCCCAAAGTTTTTGTATTGTTTTCCGTGTAATAAACACCGTATATAACGGATTTTGTACAGCAGATTTTTCGCTCACATCAGATAAAATGTCCCATCCAATCGCAGTGTATTTCCATTAAAAACTCTGAGCAGTCTGGACGTGCAGAGATACAAATTAAAGTGGGAGAGGAGTCATTTCTGTGATTTAAAAGTCCGACCGTTTAGTTTTTTCAAACGGTGTTCAGACATGGATCCACAGCCTGACGTGCAGCTGTTAAATCAAATGCAAAAGGCTGTGATTTGACACTTTATTGCTTTTAATCCTTCATCTGCCATCATAGCAGTTTTTACAGCGTGCCCGCTGATAAATGGATCAGCACGGAGCTTTACAGCACGGAGTCGGTAAAAGAGGAAATTGTACAGCTTACCTTTTGATTTGGAGGTGATGATTGCAGAAAGAAAAGCTTGTTGAGGGTCAAATTAGTCCAGAATAAACCATAATCCAGAGATGGAGAACTTTAAAACTGTCAGGCATGACATGGAGTGACAGAGCTGCAGCTGCATAAATCAGGCTTTAAATTAATTAAATTATCATAAATTCTAAATTTGATAGCTTAACTATTTTTATATTTATTTTGATAGTACCTGTACCTGGGTGTGTTGCTGTATGTGGCTAAATGATAAAAAAAAAATGTTGAAAACACAAAACGTTCATTCAGTAGCTCAGTGCAGTTGGACCCAAAATGGTGCCCCGTTCTGAGTTGACGCCACTCTCCAATCAAGGCACTCTACTTTTAACCCCCCCCCCCCCCCCCCAAAAAAAAGAAAAACTACAGATGCGTGCATGCATATGTATGGCTTCGATCAGGCAAAAACCGGGGAGAGTTTAAATGGTCTGATAATGAACAGTTGATAAGACAAATATTTTTGGAGACATTAGCAATTTTAGCTAACCAATAAACAATGAGCATTGTGCTGCAATGCATCATGGGAGTTTGAGGTTTTAAATGTTATTGTGTTTCATGTTAATTTACCAGTGTTGTTAGTGTTATTGATTCATCATGTTTTTGTAGTTCAGTTGGTTTAGTCCATTTAGTTTAGTGTTATGTTGCCATGAGTGAGTTAAGTGTTTTGTTGGCACCATGAGGGAAATGTGTAGTCTTTAATGTCTTCCGCCACAGTCTGTTTGTCAAATTAAAAGCACCTGCGCACGTACAGCAGAATGCAGAAAAGACAAACAGCTGTGCATACAGTTTTAATCATGCACAACCTAACATAACAAAAACAAGGCACCGTTATGCAACACAGTGTGTCGCAATGACAGAGCGCAGATCATAATCTGATCTGTGTGAGTCGGCTCTTTATAAAGAGAAGTTGGGTCAGATACTGATGTACCGCGGGTGGTTACTGATAAGCATTGGTACATGATGGAGTGAAGGGGAAGGAGATGAGCATGCATTCTGAGAAACTTCAACCCAATCTACATCCTGTCTGCTTGTCTCAGTGCTTCCTTTCAGCTTCTTCAAGATCAGCGCAGCAGAACATCGAGTGTGTAAAAACCCCAAAACCATTTTTTTACATTAACATTGAGACTTCTGAACTTAACCTTGCGGCGTCACATACAGTGCCCTCAGAAAGTATTGGAACACTTGGTATTTCACACATTTTAATTTATGCCATTACAAATACAAAAAAATAAAAAATTGTAAAATTATTTTCCTTAAACTCAAATTTAAAGTAAATCTCTACAAAGTGACATAAATTAATTAAAAATATAAAAGTCAAGATGATGGGTTGCGTAAGTAATGGGCCCCTTTGGTATAATACCTGTAAATAATCAGTTTTAGCTCCAGTTTTCTTCTGACAAGTCAGGGGATGGATACATGAACATTTCCAAGTCACTGAATATGTCTTGAACTTTATTTACATCAGTTATGAAGAAATACAAACAGTATGACACTCTGTGGTAAATCTGTGTGGAGTAGACAGCTCTCAAAAACTGAGCGAAGAACAGTGAGGAAAGCCACCAAGACACGTAGACAACCCAGAAGAAGTTACAGGCTTCTGTGGCTGTGATTGGAGAAATTGTGCACAGTGCATGTTTGCATTTGTATCCCCAGTTATACAGCTTCATGATGAAGTGGTACAGAGGAGGATTTTATTAAAAAGAAGATCTGAATGTTCAGCTACAGTTTGTCAGAAGGTACATCTGAGATACAAGCCTAGATTTGACGTTTTGGTGAAGGAAAATCCTTCTGCTCTTCGTGGTTGAATTGTGTGTGTAATTGTCATAAATGCAGAGGATAAACTTCATTGTGTGCACAGTGACAATAAAGGCCCATCTTCCTTTTTGAAAACACCCCAAAAACAAACATCCACAAGCAGTCACGATCAGACGTCAGCAAACAGGCTGTCGGAGCCGGGCTGTGATCCAGTTCATCATACCAACATAGGGGAAAAAAAATAAAAACCCAAGGTTCTGTGACGGTGAGATGTTAGAGTTTGAAGCCTGACAGAGAAACACGGGGTGTTGGAGTGACCAGATTAAATAGGGGAGCTGATGGGGGTGGTTATTGGTGACAGGTGAACAGGAAACCGTCAGAAGTGTGAGGTGTTCAGGAACCACAGGCAAAGATAAGATGGTCAGTGACAAACATGAAATAACTAAATAAATATACTAAATGTGTGTTTTACTGGTGTTGCTGCGTGATGTCCCAGACATCACTCAGTAATGTGAAAGTGAGCATCTTAGCCTCGTGGACGCTGTCTGTTCTCAGCGATAGCCTGATTTCTGCTGCCAAGACATCAGAAGACAATCACCTGTCATTAGATTTTTATTTATTTATTTATTTTTTTTGGTGGGGGGTGAGGGGTTGTTTTAAGGATGTAGAATTTTCAGATTTATTATTCTTGTTATTTTTTAAAAATAAATCTACCCATAGACTGTCCCCTGCCAAAGAAAATTTCCATCAAATTTGAAATGTCATATGTCACTGCAAGTCCGGTCTGGGAGCGTGCACTTAGAATTATTGATGGACACTATGGAACCGCCCTGGGTCCTGGATGGCAACCATCCAGACAGTCATCCGGGACTCAAGGATCCACTGAAGAGACGAAATACCAAAGACATCCAGTCATCGCCTTAGGTCACTTGTTGGCGTTATCACTACCGCTTTAAAAAAAAAACAAAAAAACATTATAAACCAGCCACCACTGATTTTAAATTTTAAGTTGTCGGCGTTTTCCCAAAACAAAAATGTGTTAAAGTTCGTGGCAGCCTGGCCTCGGTGGGGGAGGATCAACAGACTTATGTGGCTCCTCTGTCTCTCCTCAGGTTTTGGCTACAGGCCTCAGTGCCCTGTACTCCTCTCTCCCCAGGAAGATTGAGGTGCGAGGTGACGACTGGCACGCCCTGCGGCGGGAGGACTGGATGGGTGTGTCCTCACTCATGCTCTTCATGAACTCGCTGGAGTTCTGCAATGCGGTGGTGCAGGTGGCTCATCCTTTCATTCGTTCCCAGCTTCTGGACTATCTCCACAACGGCTTCCTGGTACCCGTTATGGGTCCCGCCCTGCATAAGGTAGGAGAAGGGGCGGGCACGTTTCCATAGCTGGAGTCACAATTACACAGGATAACACTGTCAGGTTTTCTTTGGAGACTCATTCAAACGTTGATGTGATTGTTTGGAAAAATGAGACTGGATCAGGTCGGGGGTGTACGGTTGGGGGTGTGAATGTGTTCTTACGTTCTTCTTTTCTGGATCTGCACGTGGGTAGTCATCTGTGGAAGAGATGATCGCCAGCACAGCCTACCTGGACCTGTTTCTGCGCAGCGTGACTGAGATGTCACTCCTCAAAACCTTCCTTCGCTTCGTCCTGCTGCATCATCATGACAACGACACCATCGTGGACACACTGCTCACACGCATCAGCAGCAACTCGAGGGTGAGCGTAAAGGCTTTCACCTCACACAAACCTTAGTCCATCAGTCAGGCAGGTTTTCTGAACCACTTAAAAGTACTAAACACACCTACAGTCCAGCCTTGGTACAAAATGACTGACACAAAAATGTATGGTGGCAACTGTAGCCAGGTAGGGGTCAGTGAAGGGTTACACAGGGGTCAACTTTTAAAATGCTCCAATCATATTGAAAAGCATACCACATTATTTGTCTGACCATGAAGATTCCAAAAAAGTATAATTTGAATTATCGACAACTGAATGTTAGGAGGTAAAACGGACAGTTACATCAATGAAAGTTGCTCCATTTTTGGTTTAAAAAAATGATGTACATTATTGGTTGAGCTAATAAAGTTTTAAAAAGCAGTAGTTTGCACCATCTGTTGTTTAGTTACCAAGTTATGGGGTGACATATGTCCAAGAATACAATGGTCGTTGAACTTGTTTGACCTTTATTTTGCAGACCAAACATTCAGCACAGTCAGATCAATTCCATTTATTAATCTTATTGCTTCGACCAATAATTTGCATCACTTTTTTTTTTAAACCCAAAATTGGGGCAACTTTACCTTTTGACACCCATACACAGTGAAATTGACCTTTGTCACCATTTTTGTTTTCATATTTTTAACCCCAAAACTCCAGAACATTGTCATAGCCCAAACTATACTTTTTTTTTGTTTTTTTTTTATGATAAGAAGAAGAGCCTTTATTGTCATTGTACACATATGTACATACATACAGTAATAGTGGTCCTCTGCATTTAACTATCCTAATTACAGTTATACACAATCCAACCACTTGGAGCAGTGGACAGCCACAGCACAGCGCCCGAGGACCAACTCCAGATGTAGAGACGCTGCCTTGCTCAGGGGCAGAGAAAGGAGCAGACACTAAATAAGTATGTTTTGATTCTGGGAAGAAACTGCAGGAAACCCACACAGACACGGGGAGAACATGCAAACTCCACACAGAAAGGGCAGGACGCGATCCCACGACCTTCTTGCTGTGAGGTAACAGTGCTAACCACTAAGCCATCCGTGCCACATGTGGTATACTTTTCAATATGATTGGAGTATTTTTAAATTTTGACCCTTATCTGGCTACAGCTACCACCCTGGGATGACCACTGTACATTTTTGTGTAGGTCATGATCCACTGATGCTGGATTCTAAGTCTCGTTTAGTCCCCTTAAGTGATCCTGATTAGGTCAAAATTGGCTTCTGGCTCATGAACTACCAGGGTTTTGATGGGAACCCCAAAAAAGACTTGATTCAAAGTGATTACAGCAGAATTGAAGTATTTAGTTTGATGTGACTGTCATAAAAAAGGAAACTTTATTTTAGCATGTAAAACAATCTTCAGTGCATCTTCAGCTTTGATCTTTAAGCTCGTATCTCACAGAGCGCCGAATGCTGACCAATATTGTGACTTTCACACCCGTTTCTTACATAGTGGTGAATGCTGACGAATGTAGCAAATTTCTGTTGCACTTGAGGGAGAATTGCTTTGTCTTGCTGCAGAAGATAAGAAAAAAGAGGAAGAAAGGAAGGAGAAAAGGTCACTGTTTGGGTCAGAGTGTTGTTGCGAACCAAATTCAAGATTCAAAGCTTTTATTGTCATATGCACAGTAAAGAAACACATTTTCCTATTCCTTTTACTTTGCTGCCCACACTGGATGTCCAAATATATATATATATATATATATATATATATATATATATATATATATAAAAATGACTCAAAAGTATAAAATATCTAAATATAAGAGACAAAAAATGAAATAACATAAAATAAGCATGCTGGTAAGAACAATAGAATATAACAACGCAATGTAATAAAATAGAAATAGTCTAACATAGTGACATATGCTTAAAATCTGCCTTACAAACATTCAGCAGCGATGTATGGGGTTCAGATGTGGGCAGAGAAGGGCGTGCAGGAGAAGAAACAAGACAGGAAAAAAAAACAGTGGAACAACAAAAGTAGGAGAAATGTCAGATTAAAGTAGTGGACAGTGGGTGACTGTGGTTTGGAGAAGAGATGAGGACTATCTCACTAAAAATAAAAAGAGTGATGAGAATAGGAAGAGAGGAAGGCTGGAGGTGGATGGATTAAGTAAAGGAAGTGATAAGAACGCTGACAAACGTGGGGGAACGTGATTGTGTCTGTGTTTATCGATGTGAGAAGTGTCTTTTGTGTCGTCCCAGCTCTGCATGGTGTCCCTGGGTCTCTTCAGGACTCTCCTCTCTCTCAACTGTGAAGACATCATGTTGCAGCTTGTTCTCAGGTGCGTTCAAGTGTCCGTGTCGTGATAAGAGTTAGAGCTCTGAACAGGATTTCTGTGAAGGCTCTCAGTTGTCCAGGTGGTTTCCATAGTAGAGAAGCTTGAATCTTCGACTGGACTGGGTTGCTTGACGCGAGTCCCAGTCCAGTCGAAGATTCAAGCTTCTCTACTCTGAACAGGATATTATTACTCATTTGCTCACATCAGCTCAGCCTGACTGACATCTGCTGGCCAACAGGAAGTACTGCAGTCATAGTCAGTGTTACTGAGTCTTATTTAATGTGGTGTTTTAGTCTAGACTGGAACTAGAAGATTCAAATGGTATGTGCTTGCTCCCAGGTATCTGCTGCCGTGTACCCACGTCATGCTGAGTCAGCGTCGCGCCATCAGGGACACTGATCTGTACGGAAAATCTGCAGACAGGTTCCTCTCACTCATCCCGGAGTGCTGCAGGCAGACTGTGGTGCCCTCAGCTGAGCGGGAGGACGACACTGCTTTCTGGAGCAAAGGTCAGCAAACAAGCGAACAAACATAAGCATCTAACCCAGGGGTGGGCAGCAAGGGCCTAGACACTGCAGGTTTTCCTTGCAACCAATCACCTCAGCAGGTGTGTTGCTGATGAGCTTCTCCTCTGAGCATAAACACCTGATCGTCAACAAAATCACCTGCTGAAGTGATTGGTAGTAAGGAAAACCTGTAGTGTCTCGGTCCTTCATGGCATATGATTGCCCACCCCAGTGACGTTCATCATCGAGGCTGTCAACATGTACAAAACTTAATTTTATAAAGCTCTCCAAAACTACAGAATTTGTCATAGCCAGAATAAATTGTAAACATTGAAACTGTCAAATGTCTTCCATCAGGAACATAACCAAATCTCAACTCAATATTTCAGGCTAATTATTAAAATTGGTAAACAAAAAAACAAAAAAAAAAACACAAAAAAACAAAAACTGCTTGAAACATATTTTAGACATAATGACTCTAGAACATATAATATTTTCACTTTCTGAAACAACAGACAAAAATATTGAAATTCATAGTATTAAAATGCTGTCCTATAATTTTTAGCAATACACCCACATTCCTACTTTAAAATGTTCCAAAATAAACCTATGGCTGGATTAAAATTCTGTTCTTAAAAAAAAAAATCGATCCTGCATTCTGAAATCATGAACAACTTTGCTGAGACAAATTCAAAATTTACAAATAAAAAAAAAATTAGTCAAATTGTGTCTTTGAGTTGTGGACTGAGCAGAGAGGAGAGAACGGAAAGATAATTAAGGGAGATGGAAACACAGGAAAAAGAAACATACTTATAGTAAATATATTACGCATGGAACCCCTCCCCCCCCACTTCTCTTTATGTTTGAAACACTTGAAAAATATGGAATTTATAGAGTCCACGTTTTCTCAATTGTTTTCCAAATAAACTGGCAAAGCAATTATATTTAATGTTTATTTTTTCCTCTTTCCTGATTTATGACTTCATTAGTCATTAGAGTATTCCTTTAACTTTAACTAGTAATGACTTCATGACTTTCTTTGCTAATAAAATTTTAACTATTAGAGAAAAAATTACTCATAACCATCCCAAAGACGTATCGTTATCTTTGGCTGCTTTCAGTGATGCCGGTATTTGGTTAGACTCTTTCTCTCCGATTGTTCTGTCTGAGTTATTTTCATTAGTTACTTCATCCAAACCATCAACATGTCTATTAGACCCCATTCCTACCAGGCTGCTGAAGGAAGCCCTACCATTATTTAATGCTTCGATCTTAAATATGATTAATCTATCTTTATTAGTTGGCTATGTACCACAGGCTTTTAAGGTGGCAGTAATTAAACCATTACTTAAAAAGCCATCACTTGACCCAGCTATCTTAGCTAATTATAGGCCAATCTCCAACCTTCCTTTTCTCTCAAAAATTATTGAAAGGGTAGTTGTAAAACAGCTAACTGATCATCTGCAGAGGAATGGTCTATTTGAAGAGTTTCAGTCAGGTTTTAGAATTCATCATAGTACAGAAACAGCATTAGTGAAGGTTACAAATGATCTTCTTATGGCCTCAGACAGTGGACTCATCTCTGTGCTTGTTCTGTTAGACCTCAGTGCTGCTTTTGATACTGTTGACCATAAAATTTTATTACAGAGATTAGAGCATGCCATAGGTATTAAAGGCACTGCGCTGCAGTGGTTTGAATCATATTTATCTAATAGATTACAATTTGTTCATGTAAATGGGGAATCGTCTTCACAGACTAAGGTTAATTATGGAGTTCCACAAGGTTCTGTGCTAGGACCAATTTTATTCACTTCATACATGCTTCCCTTAGGTAGTATTATTAGACGGCATTGCTTAAATTTTCATTGTTACGCAGATGATACCCAGCTTTATCTATCCATGAAGCCAGAGGACACACACCAATTAGCTAAACTGAAGGATTGTCTTACAGACATAAAGACATGGATGACCTCTAATTTCCTGCTTTTAAACTCAGATAAAACTGAAGTTATTGTACCTGGCCCCACAAATCTTAGAAACATGGTGTCTAACCAGATCCTTACTCTGGATGGCATTACCCTGACCTCTAGTAATACTGTGAGAAATCTTGGAGTCATTTTTGATCAGGATATGTCATTCAGTGCGCATATTAAACAAATATGTAGGACTGCTTTTTTGCATTTGCGCAATATCTCTAAAATTAGAAAGGTCTTGTCTCAGAGTGATGCTGAAAAACTAATTCATGCATTTATTTCCTCTAGGCTGGACTATTGTAATTCATTATTATCAGGTTGTCCTAAAAGTTCCCTGAAAAGCCTTCAGTTAATTCAAAATGCTGCAGCTAGAGTACTAATGGGAACTGGAAGGAGAGAGCATATCTCACCCATATTGGCCTCTCTTCATTGGCTTCCTGTTAATTCTAGAATAGAATTTAAAATTCTTCTTCTTACTTATAAGGTTTTGAATAATCAGGTCCCATCTTATCTTAGGGACCTCATAGTACCATATCACCCCAATAGAGCGCTTCGCTCTCAGACTGCAGGCTTACTTGTAGTTCCTAGGGTTTGTAAGAGTAGAATAGGAGGCAGAGCCTTCAGCTTTCAGGCTCCTCTCCTGTGGAACCAGCTCCCAATTCAGATCAGGGAGACAGACACCCTCTCTACTTTTAAGATTAGGCTTAAAACTTTCCTTTTTGCTAAAGCTTATAGTTAGGGCTGGATCAGGTGACCCTGAACCATCCCTTAGTTATGCTGCTATAGACTTAGACTGCTGGGGGGTTCCCATGATGCAGTGTTTCTTTCTCTTTTTGCTCTGTATGCACCACTCTGCATTTAATCATTAGTGATTGATCTCTGCTCCCCTCCACAGCATGTCTTTTTCCTGGTTCTCTCCCTCAGCCCCAACCAGTCCCAGCAGAAGACTGCCCCTCCCTGAGCCTGGTTCTGCTGGAGGTTTCTTCCTGTTAAAAGGGAGTTTTTCCTTCCCACTGTCGCCAAGTGCTTGCTCACAGGGGGTCGTTTTGACCGTTGGGGTTTTTACGTAATTATTGTATGGCCTTGCCTTACAATGTAAAGCACCTTGGGGCAACTGTTTGTTTTGATTTGGCGCTATATAAATAAAATTGATTTGATTGATTGATTACAGTGTTATACTGCACAATTTTGAGTTTTATCTACATCTAGCCATAATTGTGTCATTTAAAAAGAATAAAAAAAAGTAGGGTTCAAAGTGTAAAAATGCCAACAATCCAGCATGTTGACTGTTTGAATC